>NC_061114.1:103604334-103706588 GCF_002878395.1 Capsicum annuum
GCATTTTGGCTCCCATTATATATATATATATATATATATATATATATATATATATATATATATATATATATATATATATTATTAAATTGTTTTAAGGTGGATTTTATAAAGTTCTGAGCTAAGTAAGGGAGTAGTATTAAGTACCGAGTTGGGCGTGATTTTGAGGTCTCATGCCTAGAACTACATCCCCCCATAGGTTCTTGATATACCCCAAGTGGGTTAAGATAGTGATCACTAAAGTTAAGGTTCTATCCAATGGCAAGGATAGAATAGCTCTCCCCAATGTGGGTAAGATGTTGGACTCTATGTATCTCACATGGTTTATTTCGGTTAGAAAAAACTCTCAAAGTAGTCTCCCACTCTATCTAAGATACAAGTACATGTATTTTGAAAGATATAAGTACAGGGTTTCTAAGGCTCTCAAGTGTCAAAATCTTTAAGTTTCCAAAGAAGTTCCTAGTTTTCATGAGATTAAAGAGTATGCTCTGAAAGATGTTGTTTTAAGACTTTATCTATCTTACAAGTTTGAGAATAAATAAGGAATGCAGATTTACAATGAAGTGCAATGAGTCACATGATTTACATTACCTATTTTCTTATTCATGATTTTGATGGTTTTAATTCTAACTATGTGAGTCATCTATACTAGCATGCATGTTTTCTATAAGGATTTATGAAATTGATTATTTAATTGCATACACCCCCATATACTCAGTACATTCTCAAATTATTGATCCACATATATGTCTATGTGTTACATTGTATCATAATGTAGGTACGAGACTTAGTATGCACATTCAAATTCAGTCAGCTCGCAGCTTCCAGTCAGCAGGTGATGAATCCTTTTGATTCAAGGGTTTGCGCCAGATAGACAGTTTGAGCAGTTCTTTATTTTCCTATTACAGTCGTATTTATTTGGGATAGTTGGTAGTCATGACCCGGCTATCTAAAGTCAATACTAGTAGAGGCTTCATAGACAGTCCGTAGAGTTGATGTATTCAGTTTCAATTTTATTTTGGTAAAAGCAGAGTTGTAATCTTGTAAAGTTCAGATTTGTATTGATCAAGTTCAGAAAAGTTTTATGTTCTCGTTGATTTTATATAGATTTAAGCATTTTATTCAGTTGCTTATGAGTTATGCTAGTAGAAGGGTTAGCTTGGGGTCAATTGTGACCCTAAGTAACTTAATTTTGGGGGTCAGAGCATAGAGTTCAAGTGTCCTAGGGTGTCTATAAAGCCGTGTCTAGTAGAGTCTTGCGAAACGGTATGGAGATGTCTGTACTTTTGTTCGAGAGGCTACAAGGCACTTAGGAAATGTATCCATTCTTTCAAGTCTCAGATCATGCTATAGAAATGTTCTTTAAGAAACTTATACAGATTCTTATCTTATTCTATTCGAGCCACCTTTGCCTTATTTTCAAGTTATCAGAAATAGTCAAGCTTAAATCTTTATAGATAGTGCTTTCTCAGACAGTCTCCACAAATAGTTATTGGATTGTAACGAGCTATAAAGCATCCCATCAGTGCTTTTGAGTTTCGATGATTGAAGTGCTCTATTCATGATTCATAAAAGTCGTGCACTAAGCCCAAGTCAGATATACTTCCAGATTCCTCCTCAGAATCTATAATGTAAAGCTATATTTCCCTATCCATGTATTATTCTTGAGATAGCATGATTAGTAAGTTACAGTTTCTCCCTAGATAACACTCTCAGATTGTCTAGCAAGAACCTTCAGAAGTCACACAAAGCAGTTTGAGAGTAAAATTCTAGTGTGTTATAAGTCTCTCAAGATCAGAGTTATGTCCTCACTCTTATGAGTCATGCAAGTAAGACAGAATAAGATATGTATTCTTAGATTATTGAATATTGTGTGTCAATTTTCTATCTCTTGTAACCTTATAATCATTGTTTTGTTGAAAAAAATCAAAGTCTAGTGAAGCCATGTGAGACCTATTTTGATTTACTAGCAACTTGTTGTGCATCTTGTTGTTTTTGCGTTGGTTAAAACTTATAGAGCTACGAAAGAATTTTAGGTGTATAGATAGGTGGATAGTAATGATGTGTAGATGAAGGATGTGGTAATGGACTTTAAATAAGATAGGCCACATGTTTATGATCGATTATCATTATTATGAGGTTCAAGTGGGCTAGTTATTCTTGATTTGTTTTATTCTATAGCCTCCAAGTGAGAATAGCACTATGTATTAATTTTGAACGATTGGTGGTCATGAAGGTGGATGTGATGATTTCTTGGCTAATAATACTAGTTATAGGGAAGTAATATAATTGGCTTGAACAGTGTATGCAAGAGCATAAATTTACTTAATTCGTAATCAAGTTTGACATTGTATGTATGATGCAGAAGTACGCCCAAGGCGCTATGGGGCTGCATTATTTTTTTGAGGATTATTATATGTTGTAGGGTCGGTAGTACCGTTGAAATGCTAGGTGTAGAAAGACTAGTTAGATAATAAGTAATGTTCTTGATAGCTAAGTTAAGGAGTTTGATTGAAGATGTTGAGGCTTTTTAAGTATGAATGTAATTCTCATGGTTTAGAAACATAAGTTTACAGATATTGGTAGACTACGATAGAAGTTGTATGGTCCATCAAAGGTTTGGAGATACCTATGTTAAGCGTTAGAATCTAAGTTTGAAATTTTGAAGATTTAGCTAATAGGAGTAAGAGTTGAAGCACTAGATGGTATGCACTCCAACTATGGGGATGCTTATACAGATTCAAAGTTAGTAAGTGTTCAAGTTTTAGATGATGACTATTGGGCTATAGAAAGATAGGGTGTAGCTCAGAAGTGAGTATTAGAAGTTGGTTTTATGCTTTCAGGTGTAGTCATTCAGGTTAAGTTCTTTTGTTTATGTGTGTTACTATATCCCAGACTCTAGAGTAAAGTTATTATAGCTAGACTAGAGTTTATATAATAGTCCACAGCCTTAGAGTGATGGCTTACATCAAAGAGGGAGATGATAGAACAAGAAACTAAGTCAAGCCTTCATATTCTAGTAGATGTACAAGTAAGTTATAGAATAGCTCTGAGAAAGATTAATGCTTGACCCAATCTTATTTCAATATTTTTAGTTGTCCCAATACCTACTCATGCCTTACGCTCAGTTCTATGATCTTAATTCATGTTCATGCATATGATGGAGAATTATGTACTCTCCTAGTTCCTAAAAATGAGGAGTTCAGTTTTTTCAGCAGTAGGAATAACATTCCATAAGTTATGAACTCCAAATTCAGGTCATGCAGCTCATGACTCATGTACTCAAGCTTTACAGTATGTTTAGTCCAAGTACTCAAGCAATACTTTTAATGATCAGCGAAATTCAGATTTATATCTTGCATGTCCTCAGATCATACTTCTTTGAAAAGTCCATGATACTATATATATCCAATTCCTCAAGCCTCAGTTGAGTATCAAGTTATTCATAGTATCCCCTTAGATTTTGGGCCCTCATGTTCTAACCTTCTATTACTTTTTCTTCGGTTAAGATAGTGATGATAATCAGCTGTCTGGATGGGAGAGAGTAAGCATTTCTTGTTACTGGAAGATCGTTGTATGCTTATTTTAGCTAAGGCAGTAAGTGTGAAGTAAAATTAAAGCCAATTCTTTTAATACCCGTCATGGTTAGTCAAAGTTTTATATGAGATGTTTGGATAGTTAAAGTCGTATGTATGTCTTCTTAGGAGTAGTGCATGGAAGTTGTTCTTGATAGAGGTTTGTAAGTTGTGACAAAGGTATTTTAGGGGAGTGTGTTTAGAAGTTCATATGTGGTTATAGAAGTGAAGCTTGAACATTATGTTTGTATATTTAGATGAATGCACTGCACATTAGTAAAATGTCTAGTACAAGCTTGAATGTGGTTGTTGGAGTAGTAATGAGGATTTTCATGAGATAAGAAGTTGTGAAGTACAAGGTGTGTTGAATTATGGTTCAGACTAATAGTACAGTGTTATGTGGTGTACCCTATGATTATGGTTTAGGCTTGAATATGGTATGGGAATTTAGTTCAGTTTAGACATGAGTAGAAGGAAATATCAACGGCCTTGTTCGAATTAGAAGATGAATCAATAAGTATGGTTAAGGTAAAGGATTAGTTAACAGAATATTTTAGAAGTGTGTCTAAGTTTTAAGAAAGGTGTTGCATTGCCTAAAACCTAGTAAATTCTACCCCAGTCTACGATTCAAAGGTCTATGATTCCAAGCTATGAAATTGTAGCAATATTTTAATCCCTTATTCAGATGTCTTGTTTAGATCTTAACCAAAATTCTTGGCTCCTTCAAATCGTTAGAACTCCCTAGAGGGGTATTGAAGAAACCCTTCACTTGAGCATGAGTATCTAGTATGATTTAGTCTGAATAGACAGCAGTTCATTTTAACAATCAGGCACATAGATTTCTATGGATTTCCATTTTTTTGAACCGACCTAGTTTTAGTACCTAAAGTTTCATAAGTAAGATAATTCCAAAATAGTTTCGCAATTGCGAATTCATCTCAGTATATGTATCAGGCATCAGTTTTAGAATTCGGATATCTAGTCATGATTCAGTTCAGAAGTATTCACTAAACGATCTTCATTTGCCAATTATTCTAGCTCAGACACTTTGATACCATTATGTGATCTTAGCCTTGTTTTCTCATGATTTGTTCCTACATAAACTATCACCTCGCAGTCTATAAGTATGATCACACCATGATCACATCAAGCAAATTCTAAACTCTCACCATGAGTCAGTGCTTTATAAATAAGTAAAGAGGGAAAGCTAGCTCAGATTCAAACGAAGGTAACAGCCTTCCGTCATTCAGCTCCTCTATAATCAAAGATTCAGTTAGATAGCAATTCTTATCATGAGTATACGCATTCATCGAAGGATGCCAAAGTTTAGAAAGATATATATTTAGTTTAATAAGTTATTTAACCAGTGTATCCTCAGTTTTCTATGTATTCTTAACCTAAAGAGAAATATTCGGGGATGAATAATCCCAGGGGGGAGATAATGTAACACCCTGCATTTCGGGCTAGAACAAAAAATGTCATTTCTATATGTAGATGTTCCAAAAGCCATAAATCCTATGCAAATTTGGTATTTTAATCAATTATGTAGTGTGAGGACTATTTGAGCATGAATTGAGATCAGAGAGATCCCCTAACTCAAGGTCAAGTTGAAAGCTTTCCTGTCGTTCGAGTTTTAGTGAGGATCAAAACTTGAGTCAACTTCAATCTACCATAACTCCTTTTATATGATGAAATGTGTGGTCTACTGTATAAAAATAAAAGGTCTTCAAATTATCTTTCAAACGATATCAATTTCGCCAAATTCCAATACTGGAGCAAAAAGTTATGCCCATTTTACTCCAGCATGTCAGCCCGGAAAACTGAGTGACGACATTCGTGATAACTTATCACAAGTGTGATGACTTATCACAAATGTCGTCAGCCTTAGGCAGAATCCAGCCCCCAGTGACGACATTTTTGATAAGTTTCACAAGTGAGATGACTTATCATGAATGTCGTCAGCCTTAGGCAGAAATCTATCAATTCCAGCTCACCAGTGACGACATTTGTGATGACTTATTACAAGTCTGATGGCCAATCACAAATGTCGCCAGTCTTAGAATTTCAGCAACTGGGAAGCGGTTTAGTAATGGTATTTTGGTCTTTTTCATTTACTTTCCATGAATTATAACCCTCAAGGAGCATATTATCTTTCATTCTCTTTAGTTAAACATCTCAAAATTCTCTGTACACCTTCAACCACAAAGTTAGGGTTTCAACATAAAAACCCAATTATCTAGAGATTCAACCGTGAGAATTTGATAATTCTTGTATATTTAAATTCCCCATTAAGAGGGCTACGAGGAACACCCAATAGTTTTTGAATAACCTTCCGTAATTTTTAAAGTCATCCAAAAGCTCTAAGCTTAAGGTATGTGCTTTTGAACAAGAATGTCATTTTGTTCTTGTGCCCAAAAGTTAAATATTTTCGTAAAGTATTTCGTAAACTCATGGAGAATTCCTATCATGTTATTATACTGTGAGTTTTATGAAACTATGTCTTACCCAAGCTTTGAGTTGTAATATTATTATGCATATTAATGTTTTAAATTGTCAATTTATGGTTTAAGTAGCATAATTCAATGTCTATATCATGTTTTGAGAATTTCAAGTCCTATTGTTGTGAATTGAACCTTATGGTTAAAGCATGAGTTTGAGAATGAGATATTAGTGATTTTTAAAGAATATCAAGAAGTGAGTTTTGATTGTAAGTTAAGATAGAAATCCACATTCTTGAGTTTGAAGTAAAGGGGATGCATTTTGGCTCCCTTTATATATATATATATATATATATATATATATATATATATATATATATTGTTAAATTATTTTAAGGTGGATTTTCTAAAGTTCTGAGCTAAGTAAGGGAGTAGTATTTAGCACCGAGTTGGACGTGATTCCGAGGTCTCAAACCCCAGAACTACGTGCTCCCGTAGGTTCTTGATATACCCCAAGTGGGTTAAGATACTGATCACTAAAGTTAAGGTTCTATCCAATGGCAAGGATAGAATAGCTCTCCCCAACGTGGGTAAGATGTTGGACTCTATGTATCTCACATGGTTTATTTCGGTTAGAAAAAACTCTCAAAGTAGTCTCCCACTCTATCTAAGATACAAGTATATGTATTTTGAAAGATATAAGTACAGGGTTTCTAAGGCTCTCAAGTGTCATAATCTTTAAGTTTCCTAAGAAGTTCCTAGTTTTCATGAGATTAAAGTGTATGCTTTGAAAGATGTTGTTTTAAGACTTTATCTATCTTACAAGTTTGAGACTAAAGAAAGAATGCAGATTTACAATGAAGTGCAATGACTCACGTGATTTACATTACCTATTTTCTTATTCATGATTATGATGGTTTTAATTCAAACTATGTGAGTCATCTATACTAGCATGCATGTTTTCTATAAGGATTTATGATATTGATTATTTAATTGCATACACCCTCATATACTCAGTAAATTCTCAAATTATTGATCCACATATACGTCTATGTGTTACATTGTATCATAATGTAGGTACAAGACTTAGTATACATATTCAAATTGAGTCAGCTCGCAGCTTCCAGTCAGCAGGTGATGAATCATTTTGATTCAAGGGTTTGCGCCGGATAGACAGTTTGAGCAGTTCTTTATTTTCCTATTTCAGTCATATTTATTTAGGATAGTTGGGAGTCATGACCCAGCTATCTAAAGTCTGTACTAGTAGAGGCTTCATAGACAGTCCGTAGAGTTGATGTATTCAGTTTTAATTTTATTTTGGTAAAAGCAGAGTTGTAATCTTGTAAAGTTCAGATTTATATTGATCTAGTTCAGAAAAGTTTTATGTCCTCTCTGATTTTATATAGATTTAAGCATTTTATTCAGTTGCTTATGAGTTATGCCAGTAGAAGGGTTAGCTTGGGGTCACTTGTGACCCTAAGCATCGTGTGACGTCTTGGGACCCAATTTTGGGGCATTACAATGAGGCTCCAAAATCTGTAGGAGAGGATGAAGAAGAACCATTGATAAATGAAGATATGGTTGTTGAGAAGGAAACTCCTAAGGTAGTTGAGGGTGATGAAATGCAATGTGACCCATTGTCTCAAATGAAAACCCTTTTTTATTTCCTTAAAAGACTCAAGAAAAGGAGAAGAGTGTCATATTTATGAAGTTCCTTACCAAGCTTCATAATCTTTCAATTAATATCCTGTTTCTAAAAGCCATTCAAGAAATTTTATGATACGCTAAGCTGATGAAAAAATTGATGTCTAAGAATCATCTTGTTGGTGGTGAAACTATTGAAGTTACCCATAGGTGTAGAGTTATCATGACTAGTGCTATAACTGAAAATAAGGAGGATCTCGGGGCTTCACAATCCCTTTCACCATTGGAACACACAAATTTAAGAAAGCCTTGTGTGACCTTGGTGCAAGCATCAATCTTATTTCATATTCAATTTACCGAAGGCTTGGTTTAGGCACTCCCACTTCAACAATAATGAGGCAATTGATGGCAGACCAGTCTATCAAGAGACCGGTTAGAGTTTTTTTTTATGTTTTGGTAAAGGTGGATCGCTTTATTCTTTCGGTGGACCACATTGTGCTTGATTGTAAAATTGACCAAGAGATATCTATTATCTTTGGGAGACCTTTCCTTGCAGCCAGAGGAGAAATTGTTGACATGGAGCAAGGATAAATTAAATTTTAGGCCCAAAATAATAAAGTGTCCTTTTGGGTTTGCAAAACCAAGAAATAACTCATGGAACTGTAAGTGGTGTCCGTCATTAATGTGGTAGACAAGAAGGTGGATGAAGGATCTCTCAAGGATACCTCTTGAAATTTGAAGAACGTCATGCCGCGATGAGAAATTAGGCGCTAGGTGGGAGGCAACCCTCTAAGTGGCCTGTATATTTTGAATTTTGGTTTTTAGAAAAGGTTTTCTTTTTTTTGTGATTAATCTATGAAATTATGGTACTATAAGGTGTTTTGAATAAGATTGAGAAAGAAGAGTGTGGTGTATTTGAGTAGTGGGTTGAATAGTTGAAAATAGGGGAATAGAATATCCCTCGGTTGTCACAAGTGAGATAAGACGGGTTTGCGATTGCGATGTCATGGGTTTTGCGAATGCGGTTAACCAATCGCGATTGTGGTCAAGTTAGTTTTAAAAATTAAACAGTCGACCAATTTCGCCCACACTCTTTTACAATTTTCTCTCAATTTGTAACTATCTTTTATCGTGTTTTGGTCATCCAAATTATGCCTTGCATCCTCTAATCTGGTATGTTCTTCAATTCCTTCTCTATATATGTATTTGTAGGCTTTAGAACCCATGTATTAGGAATGGCCTAAACGTGTGAATGGCATGTTATATCTATGGTTTACTGTCCTTGTAGGTGTGGTTTGCCGTTGAAATTGGTGTGCACATACTAGGGAAAGTCTTGATTACCCAAAACTATTCAAAAATGATAGAAATAGATTGTGCTCACCAAGTGTTCGATTAAATTCCCAAACGAAGTTCTTATTAGTTTCCCTATGTTCCAAGGGAATAAATGAACATCTAGATGCTAAATTTCATATTTATAATTTTAATTTTTGATTTAAAACACAAACGGGCATTGAAATTGGAAGTTTAGAAATCTAAAAAATTCAATCAGATGTGCCTCAGCTACCGTAGTTATAATCTGATGGTCGTAATCGCGGTAATTCAATCGCAAACCAGCCATGATGATCACAATAACTTAGAGCATAATTTTGACCCAACTTAGGAATCATGACTGCAATCCAGGAGAACCATGATCGCGATAATCAATACAAGTCTAATAGACTGGTCCAATCTCAAATTTTGAATTTTAAGCCTGCCGATGTCCCATAAGCTCTTCCTTCAATTCAATTAAGTTAAATAGCACATTATTCCTCAAAGTGACCTTATGAACTAATGCTTTGTGTGTAAATCCTGGGTACTAAATAGCATCTTACGATACTCATTGCTTTATGTTACCAGAATGTGAGACGAAATACTATAAGGACCTCATAAGAAAGAAGTTGTTGCCTGAGAGAGGAATCTCACTAGAGAAGTTGCTCGAGAAACTCCCATCCTTTTATGAGAGGCTAGAGGCCATATGATGGATATGATTTGCCCTAAAACTATGCCAGGCAAATGAGCATTATGTGAGGGAGTTCTACACGAATCTCAGCATAGTAGATCTCTGTTGTCTTAACCTAGTGATATCAATCAGGGGAAAAGAGGTTCATTTTAAGGCTGAGCGGATTAATGGAGTCTATGGGCTAGATAATGTTGGCATAAGGGACTACTATCCCAAGGATTGTGATCCTAGTAGCTGGCAGTTGAGCATTGATGCCGGGGGAGAGAGGTCACATAAGGTACCACTAAGACTGAGATATTGATGAGTGACTTCACTGCCAAAGTGAGGATCTAGTTGACCATCATTTGAAGCCAATCATCCTCTTCCACCAACTTGACAATTGTCCTAACTATGCGTGCTCAGATGGTGGCCTACCTCTAGGAAAACATCACTCTGAATATTGGTCGGTTTGTGCTTATGGAAATTCGGCATTATAGAAACAAGGGGGTCCATTCTCTTATTCCCATTATTGATCATAGAGTTTTGTAGGTAGGTAGGGGTTGATGAGTTCCTAGAAAATAGTTGGGTCTCTCCCAAGACTCCCAATCACCTATTGAATATCTAAGGAGGGGGAACTCTTGGGAAAAATAAGAAGAGGAAGGTTGACTTGGGGAGTCTAATGGAGGATGATATAGATTCATACAGGCCATCCACAGTAGGGCCAATTGATGAGATCTCATTCAAGATGAGAGTGATCAAGGAGCTAGTGTCAAAGCTCCCTCAGGGGCCGAGAGAGTCTTCCACCACCCGTCATTCCTACATCACTCAGTCCAACTATGAGAAGTACTTGGAGGATCAGAAGAAGTATGGGTTCATTGTTTCTAGGCTTGAGACGGCCTACTCATATTTAGCACATTCACACAGAGAGCTTAGGGACTCACATGAGAAGATAAAGAAGAGGGAGAATAAGAGAGATAAATTTTTCACGAAGATATGGAAAGGGGTGAAGGGCCTTTAGAAGGTCCTGAAACCCAGAGATAGACTTTCTTCTCGTAGAGATAATAGTGATGATAAAGTCCTAGCTGAGTGGTAAGACTCAGATGGTGCTAGAGGTGATGTTGAGATCAAGGGTGACAGTAGTTCTCGATGCGGTTCGTGGTCATGGTCAAATTTGGGGTTGAATTGTGTGATGTAGAAGTTCAATAAGGGTGTAGTTACTTTTTTCTTAAATGATATCATACCCTTTCCCAAACCTACATTACAAGCTTGAAAAAATCCTTCGAGAACACCAATCAATGTATTCATTGTAGTGGCGATTGAAAATAAGGGCAAGCATATGGTATGATACTCATTTGCATTGAGAGATTCTTTGTGAGAGTGAGTGTTAGAACTTATATACCTTGTTTCATAATAGATACTTTCGTGTGTGGGGTTTCCTTATTGTGAGAAGGCATATAGACAAATTAAGGCGGGTGAAATTATTATCTTCCAAAAAATAAGGCAAAAGAAGTGTAGTGGAGTTGTTATCGATAGAGATTCACTTCTAGAGAGTTAGTGATTGTTGTATTATTATTCATTAAAATCGTTGGTTTCTTTGAGGTTGTGCTTTATATTGAGAGGAGTTATGAGAATAGCTTTACCCATGCTTAAGAGCTACTTATAGGTATTAATCAAGTTTGAAGTCATTCTGATAATTTGGTCATCTAAATAGGTTTAAATTTGCAGAGTTTCATTATGTAAGAAGTAGTTTTGCTTGAGGACAAGTAATATAATTTGGGGGTGTTTATGAATGGTAAATTTACCACTTATTGATGCCCAAATTCGTGTACACTACTATGATAAATGGTGTTAATGAGATGAATTTTTCATTACAATGCACTAATTCCCATGTTTTGTAGATATATAGGTAATGGGAAGAAAAAAAGTCAAGTGAGCTGAAAAGAGATTAAAAAGGGAAGAAGTAGTGCAAAAGCTGGAAATCAGGGGTAGGAACTGACCTTCAGTTACCGCGATCGCGGTCTGAAGGTCACAATTGCAACCAACCTAAGTCAGTCAAATTTCATGACCGCAATGGATTCACCGTGATCGCGGGAGCCACAATCGCAATCAAGAACCAGCGATTGCGATGGAGCAGAAAATAGCCCTGGGACAGTTTTGTCATTTTCCACAGCTGGTTCCAATTCCCTATAGGACAAAAAAGCATTCCCTTTGTGGAGATCATCAACTAGAATTCAATTTTTGCTTTGTAAAAGTCCTACCAAATTGGGCAAGATTCTTGTGGTTAATTTTTCAAGTATTTTAGTTGTAATTAAAGTCAAATTGAAGAATACTCTTGCTTGCATCTTCAATGGAAGCTTTGAATGTGAATTTAGGTATAATTTTTCTCTTAAAATTTTTGAGTAGCTAAATATCTATCTTGGGGTTATGTTTGAATAGGGTGCAAATATGTGTGGGTTTTGATTATTAGTGTAGATTCTTGGTTAATGATGTTGGGTTTCACTAATGCTTACTTGTTGAATTGGAATTTGTGGGTAGAAACCCCAAATTTTCAAAATTTCACATCATCCTTGAAAACGGAATGTGGGTATGCTTTTGGATCCTATATCATCCTTAAAATAGGGATATGGGTGACAATTTATTAGTGAACAATAACTAGATGCTAGCTTATTTATTTACATTGTCTTAGAAATAAGGATGGATTGTGAATTTTCTAAGTCTTGGGCATTTTCCTAGAAATAGAGATGCCCAATTGAGGCTTTGGGTGGATTTGTTTGCCATACCCATAAGGTGTCTGAAATGGTCCATGGGTGGTTTTTTGGTGTTCGGTTAAAAGGCTGGCATCAAAACCCCTAACCTAGTCTACCCATATAGTCATTAACTAGAATTTGCATTTGATTATCATGAACCCATGCATTATTTGCCCCTAGAAAAACATAATCCCAAGACTCTTTTCCTTTTGAAGTTCATCTACAATTGTTGATCTTAATTGGTAGTTTGAGCAGATTTTGTTAAAATAACCTTCCAAACCATACCCTCAAATTTTAATCTATGTTTTTCATTATGTTTACATTACGGGTATATCTTTAGTAGTTTTCAGCACCCATTGTATTTGAACATAAAGTACACTCCCCGTGGATTCGACCCCAACTCAAGTTGGGTTAATATATTTTACAACAATCGCCTTGCCCATGGAGAAAGTTGAGTGTGATCAAAAATGCCCAAAATAGCAACCTAAGGGGTCTATGTATACCTATACCAGGTAATAAGGTCTTGTTATCGCTCAACAAAGTGTCAGATCGCACACCCTATCATAGAAGGAGATATTGTAATTGCAACACTCCCTTGTGCGATTAAAATATCCTCTATACAAGAGGTACGATCGCAGGCCACACAGATGATAGCTAAAACTTGTAAACTTTTTAAGTTTTCGCTAAGGCCTCGGGACTTATTCAAAATTTGATATAAGCAAATGAACTATGTAACCACACTAAATTCAATGCTCTGTACTCAATGGAAATATCATATTTTTGAAAAGACATCATTTTCATAAATTTAACCTCCAAAATCTAAAATCGTAGTTTTTCCAAACTGAGGATCGAAATGAGATTTAAAAGTCATAAAATCAAACCAAACATGTTACCATCCTAAATTTGATGTTTCAGATTTGCTGACGTAGTCCATTCATTCATCCACCATACGGATTAAAAGATAGCCACATAAGTTCATAATAAGGCTCTTGAAGCCACCAAAGACCACAATATGGCACAAAAGGCACCAAAATACATTGAAAATTGTGTCAATCATCCCACACCCCAAAAATATCATAATGCAACTATAGAGAGGGGTAAAATAATTATTTCATGCAAAAACACATATTTCATATATTTCATCAAATTTTGTGGTCATTGCATGACAGCTAATAAATCTACTTGCTACTCTTCTAATTAACCATCTAATTAACTTTGGATATTTTTGATATGGTCAAATGTCATTTACTATGCCGAAATATGATAAGGAGAACTTGTTTGTTAGATAATTTTACTTTTCTTTTAAGGGGTTAAAATTATGGATATTACGTAGCTTCACCTAGCCATGTTATTTTGGATGTACAATTCAATTGTAATAGTAATAAATATTTCATTATAGTTGGAAAATAGTCAAATATTTGGGGTAGAGTAAATGATCAAGGCGCTGTGAAGGATAAACACTTTATCCTTATCTTGTATTCAAAGATAAGATCAAACCACCTTCTTATTCACTATCTCATGATATATATATAGCACCGGAGCGAAAGGCAGTATTCATGGCCTTATACTGAACTCTATAAATGATTGCTACTGGGAGAGACCCAGATTTGGTCTTGTAATTGGATGTCTTAACATTGAGCGTTAAAGAATCTAATATGTTTAGATCCTTCAAGGTTAGAGTAAAATTTGAAAAATAGTCAAAATAAATTAGATCATTACAAAGACTGGTTTCAACCATTGCTAGCAAGGAATCATTGAAGTTTAGGGACCTAAAAGACAAAGGAGTAGAGAAGTATCCAAACCTTCTCATGAAAGAGGTTTAGCTACTATTTGGACTAAGCTAAAATAAAAGTAATTGTACATATGCCTACATCTCTCTATAGTCTGAACGTTGAGAAGTTTAATATCCTCATGATCTGATTCAATAGGGATGATTTGTTCAATAGTTGAAATATAGTAGTCACTTATTAGAGACCGTCTTCTGGAAAGAGCTTCATAAATTTGGTCTTGGGATGTCTGTGAATTTGCCAGTCATCAATTAATTGCTGCAAATCAGAGAAACTAATCTCTTCTTTGAGCTTTGAATTAGGGGATTATAGGAAGTCAATGAGGAATTTTTTGAAGGAGAAGAGAAGGGTCGGAGGAATGTCATAGAATAATTTACAAAAGATTAAATCAACAATAACTTAAATGCTTCCTATCCTTGGATCAAGAGACCAATGGGTTCCATAAACAAAAATATTTAAGTGCTTAACTCAATATTATATGGAAGAGTCATATCTAATATTTAAACTAGTAAAATCATGTCTCAATTCTACTTGTCTTAGATTGATCAATTTTAACTAAAGGTTCTTTAATTAGACAGTCCAAAGGTTATAAATAACCATCCTTAAGTCATTAAGTCTCCATCGGTAATCCAGTCATTAATGCTTAGACAATTTGCAATATTTGGAAATATGATCAGGTTGGCCACATTTATAACATTTACCATTATTGGGGGCAGGGAGAGTTGGTTTTGCCGTCAGACTCCATTTAGGATGGAACAGTTTTGGTTTTTGAGAAAAATCAAGCTTGGTAGTAGAAACTTCCCTTTTTGAGGTTGGTTTTCTTTAAACTTTCTTCTTACAAGATGGTAGGCTAAATTATTTACAAAAAATCCCTAAGTCCCATCGGGTTTGTGCCCTGTCCTTAGCTATTTGCCTTAGTATCTTATCTTGTCGACAGATCTTTAGAACGGGTTTGCTTCTGTGTACTTGGTATCAAAGCCAGGGGGAAGTAAAGATTATTATTCTTATATGGAGCTATCTCTCTAGATGTAGCTTTAGAAGAAAGACCTAATGTTATGCAGAATAACTACAACGCCAATAATATGTATGAATGGAACATAGATGGTTGTTCTGAATATAACATCCTATCCAAACTTCAGCAAATAACAATGGTTGCTACTGCTTATAGAACTGCTCATAACTGCTCAGATCAACTCACTACTCATATCCTCATAGCTAGATTCACAGGCCAGCTTAAAGGATGGTGGGATACCCATCTTAGTGAGGAATATAATCAAAACATCTTCAAGCAAATTTCCTAGGAAATTTCGTATTTCGACATCAAAAAATTTGTAACTGATTCATAGTTTACTGCCATTTGTAGCTCTAAGGGCTTTTGTAGTATTTTCAAAGAATTTGGTAGGGATAAGTTCCTCTTGGACGCAATTGAGGTCAGCACCAGTGTCAAACAAGGCAATGATATCTAAGAAAAATATCTTGTTAATGACCAAGGTTATTCGAGTGTGCCATCTCTTGATGGTAATTTTTGTAATGTATTGAACAAGGAAATCACCTTCTTTAATTTCTTAATCCACTAGATCAGTGACATCTATCGGCTGAGACTGTTCATCCTTCGTAGAGAATTATTAGAGGAAAAGACAATCTAAGTCTTGTCTTGCTTTGATTTGCCTAATTTCCTCTTTAAGGAGTACTGTCTCAGATTGGAGGTCTTGAATATTTATCGCCCTAGGTTTACTATATGGGAATCGATTCATAACATCAGTGGTGTTGTAAGTATTTGTAATCTAGGGATAAGAAAATACTCCAGATGAAGACGTAGAAGGCTTGTCTAGAGTCTTTTTGAATTGGCCTAGATAATACTTCTTCTAGCCAAAATCCAATAAATTCCTAGTCATTTCTAAGATGAGATCTTGTACTTTAGTTAGAACATTAATCTTTGGTTGTCTTCTTGGTCAGACTCGGAAGATTTTAAGTCATCATTCTGGATTTGGTTGAATTCTTGGTCAAATTTGTCATTAGCAATATCTAAATCTCAATTTTCTTCCAATAGGAGGTGTTGGGTTTGGCTAAGAATAGAATCATCAAGGTTAAGATTCCTAGCCTTTGTATCCAATTTTTAATATTTGGCAATATGACCAGGTTGTCCACATGATCTGCTCCAGCAGCTCTATGCTGCAACAATTTTCTGAAAATTTGATCTAAAGTCAGGATTTTGGCAAATCTAGATTGATCCAAGAGATCGCTACAAAACCGCCTTTACAGGACTATTTGGGAAATATGAATGGAATGTAATGCCCTTTGGACTGAAAAATGCCCCTGTAGAATTTCCAAAAATAATGAATGACATTTTTAATCTTTTTTTCAAAATTCATTGTAGTCTATATTGATGAGGTCCTAGTGTTTTCCAATAGCATTGATCAGCAATTTAAACATTTAAGAGTTTTCTCCAATATCATCAGAGAAAATGGCTTAGTTTTGTCAAAAAATAAGAACAATCTTTTTCAGGTCGATGTCAGATTTCTTAGCCAAAAAATCTATCATGGTACTATTACCCAATTCAACGGTCCATCCAATTTTCTGACAAATTTCCTGATCAAATCCTTAATAAAACTTAACTCCAATAATTTTTAGTATGTGTTAATTATATAGCAGATTTTATTCCCGATCTTAACAATTTGTTAAAGCCAATCCATGACAGGTTGAAAAAGCCTCCTCCTCCATGGACCCCAATCCATATCAATATAGTCAAGGATATCAAATTGAAGGTGAAAGACCTTCCCTGTCTATTCCTCCTCGATCTCTCCGCATTCAAAATAGTTGAAACAGATACATCAGACATAAGCTATGGCGATATTCCAAACAAAAGAAAAATGATAAAGAACATATAGTTGCATTTGCATCCAAGTATTAGAATAAAGCTCAACAAAATTATCCAACTATCAAAAAAAAATTTAGCAACTGTGTTATGCATTTCTAAATTTCAAGCTGATTTGTTAAACCAATAATTTTTACTAAGGAATGATTGTAAAGCTGCAAAATCTGTTTTACAAAAGGATGTGCAAAACCTAGCCTCTAAGTATATTTTTGCTAGATGGCAAGCAATTGTATCTATTTTTTATTTTGATATTAAATATATCAAAGGGAGCTGCAACTCTATACCAAATTTTCTTACCAGGTAATTCTTGCAGGTAAGATAAAATACCTAAATAAAAAATTCCACCTCCATAAATTCTAGCTCTTCGACCTCCAGAAGAGACCACCAAAAAAATTGTCACCCCACAGCAAAAAAATTGTGTTGCATCAAAGCAACTTTCAAATGTAGTGGCTGACACAAATCAGCCAAGATATCAAACCCCATTTGATTATGTCATGCAGGGTTTACCTCAATCTTTCATGATGCAAATAAGTACAAATCCAATCTCAATTTCTAACCTCAAGAAATGGGCTAATTTAGTCGATGGGGGAAAATAAGAGACTCAATTAGATCAAACAGTGTCTGTCCCCTAGCCAGAGGATAATTTTTAAACAATGGTGCTTACTTATAGGTCTTAAAGATTCATCCAGGATGACTGGTTCCAACAGAAGGGATTATTTGAGAGATTTTCAGATCTTCGAAAACATGTTTTCACTAGCGGAGACCTCAAGCCACGCATCATTTTCTCATTTTGTGGTTACTAAAGGCACCATGAAAAATCTAGTGGAGGTAGAAAACCTCATTAATTTTTCCTTTAGTTTTCCACAAAATAATTCAAATATTTATCCTGTACAAACTAAAATAATTTCCTCACCTATTCCACAACAATTTTCTCTAATAAAGGATCCTCCTCAGATGATCCAACATATTTTAAAAATTATAGTGTTTTACCGATAATCCAAATTGAACTTGAGTATTGGCACTCCAACTCTCGGGAAGTAGCTAACCAAATACTTAGCCTTGCAGCAAATTTTATCCAAAAAACTTTTGCCTATACCCAGAAGTTTTATGAATTCATCCTAACAGATACAAAGTACTGTTTGTTCAAACCCTACAAAGACAAATAAACCCAATCTTATGCTACCCATACCACAATTTGGATTAACACAATTATCTCACCCAAGGAATGGGGTATGCATCTGGCAAAATATCAAATGCTTACGGAAGCTTTTAACCCTCAATATTGTAACTATTTTGATTATTAAAGAGTGTAGATGAATGGATTCATCTTTCAAAATAAAACTAACAAACATTCTTGGTTTTTCCTATGGTGAAAGCAACTGGCTTCGGAATTTCCCCAGTGGTTCCTGTACCAGTGGTGGTTGATTTATGGTCACAAGTTTGAGATTCTTCCTCTCCTAGTTAGATAAGGATATGAATATTTTACATAAAGATTTTATGATGATCACCAAATTCTTCTATTTTTATAATTTTCCAATAGGTTCCATATTTCATGAATATTTTTCATGGAAATTTGCCTTCCACAAACCGAAGGAGCATAAGGGGCTTCCATGGTTAGCTCTCCAAGGTTAATGTAAATGGAACAATACCTGGTAGTAAATAGAGGCTTATGTACCGGACATAGAAAAATGGTTCTGACGCAATCCTGGATATCTGGCTCTAACAGATGCTGCCCAAGTCTCATTTCTACAACAGAAATCAATTGCAACTGCACAATTAGCTAAGTCAGGTAGCTGGAGAGATTTTATTCAACAAATGAAAAAAATACTCCAACAAATCAAAGTTGAAGTTTCCTAGGCGGCAGGGCTGACCATATGTTAATGATGCAATTAATTAGATAAAGTAAAGAGAGAACATAATTAGAAAAAATGAATTTTGATATTAATATCAAAAGTAAATTTAAATATTACACACAGAGAGAGAGAGAGAGCACTCTAACCAAGATTTCTAGTGTGAGAGAGCTTCTTCCAAATAAAATAATGTGTCCTTCTCAAGAGGAAAAGTGGGTTATTTATAGCCAAAACATGCTACAATAAAAATGCTACAGTAACACCAGATCTTTCTAATTTGAAATAGGATACCTAATCCATCGAAGAGCAGAATTAAGAGGTCTGTAAATGATAACCAAATAAGAGGATCCTCGTTTGATTTCGAAACTTTTATTGACTTAAAAGGCTGCACAACTCCAAGGAGATTTACTTGGCGAGATGATCTGCTTTTGAAGAAGATCATTGATTTTTATCTGGTAGTGGATTATCAGGTCATGTTTATTTAAATTGATCGAGGTTTGATGAGGATGGTTTTCTCATCAAAGTCCAGTTTGTAAGGAAGCCTGACCATATCCTTTTTGCGATTTCAAAATATTATGGTCAAGTCAGCACAAAGTTTTTTTTCAATATTTGCTTCTAAGGCCTTGACCTTAGATTGAAAAGAAGACTCCTAAAACTATTGTTCCAGTATTCAGAATGAAATTTCTTTCTTAAGGAATTTGACTTGAGCCTCTTTGTTATCCAAGAAGGATAAGATTTTACGAATGGGAAGCTTGTCAAAGGGGAGAAATATATTGTTGGCTTCAATAGTTATTCTCATACGAGTAACCCTGAAAGGGATTAAAGTTTCAATAAAAGGACTGCCAATAATATCTATGAATGAAACATAGATGGTTATTCTGAATATAACAACCTGCCCAAACTTGTATATATATAACATTCCTTAACTTGAAATTAAAAGAAAATCATTTTGATAAGTGATTTTTTATTACATAATCGAATTTCTATACTCAAAAAGTTACAACACTGCAATATTTGATTAATATACCTAAATTATATGAGAGGATAGGTTGGAGAAAGTGGTCATTATGAGGGTGCAAGTGGAGGTGGACCTACATTGAGAGTAAGGGGTGCACGTGTACCCGCTAGCCTCGAGAAAAAACTTTGCATATATAGTTCATATATTTGTATATAAGGGATTTATGTTAACTATATGTCATGTACCCCAAAAATAATTGGCTTGATTGGCGAGATTGTTGAGTATGACACTTAAAAGTCTCCCTTGTTACGCGGAGACTTGGGTTCGAAACCCATCAACAACATTTCTTTATTTCTCTTTTTTTTAGATACATGTTACTTAATTGTCTGCATCATTATTATTGTTTTCTATGTTTCACCCTTCAAACAATATTGTCTACATTATTATATTTTAAATTTTTGATCTATTGGAATTTTAAGTGTATATATATATATATACACACACACCCTAAACCCAAGTAATATATTAGAGAGTTTTTGTTACAAACATATCTACAGGGAAGCTAATTATGTTGCAGATGTCTTATCTAAGCATAGCCATATTCTAGATAACATTCATCAATTTTTTTATCATCATCATTTACCTGAAGAAGCAAGAGGATATTTCAGAATGGACAAGCTGGGGATACCACATTTCAGAAGAAGGAAGTTGAAGAGAATAAAGAAACCACCCTAGATGGTGTTGTTTTTCTGGTACAAGTTCTTATTTGACTATTGCATCTCTTCTCATCTTCTTCATCTACACTATTCTATCGAGTTATAGCTTTTATGAAGTGGCCTATTTTTGTTTTGTCTTTCTTCTTACTCTGTAGGGGGAGGGTCTCCTTTGTTTATGCGTTCCTAGATTATATTGTACTGAGAGGAGTCCTCTCTTCTAGGTGCTTAGATCTAGGTTTCATCTCTAGTATCGGGGATGAGTTGACCGGCCTTAGTAAGATAGTTGACTTTGAATCACCATAGGATCAGAAGTAAGGTCTATGTCCCCCTCGTGTACTTACTTTTATTTTATTTATGATAAGGCTTGGGGGTGTGTGGCTCAACCCCTGACCGCCACGGGAGGTGAGAGCCCCAGGTAAGGTCCATTTCTCAAAAAAGAAAAAAGAAATATATATATATATATATATATATATATATATATATATATATATATATCCTTTGATTAAGAAAATTTTCCTACTTAGTAGTCATTTATTTCGCACTTTTTCTTTTTTCTTTTAGGGAAAAAAGGTGCAAAATATACCCAAACTTTAATGAAATTTGTTGTAACACATGTGAACTTTTCGGGGATTCTATGACTCTTCTAAAATATTTATTACTGTATTTTAGTGGCAATTATAAGCTAATAAATAAATTAAATATTATAAAAATAATTAATTAAAAAAGAGTTTAGTGCAAATAAATGTCAGTAAAATACGCTAATAAATAGTTTAGGGGAGTCATAGGACCCCCGGAAAGTTCTAGAGGGGTCATGGGACTCACACAAAGTTTCAGCGTCTTACAATAAATTTCGTCAACATTTAGGTATATTTCTGACCATTTTCCCTTTCTTTAATGTATCGTGGACATTATTTACGTATTTTTTATTTTATTTCAAAATACAAGCTTCCTCAACTTCAAAATATAGATATTCTCTCTATCTTATATTTTATAATATTTATTTTATTTTTATCTTTTGATGGTTGACTTATTTGTTATTTAAAAAAAGCAATTTGCAATTTCGAGATAGGCTTAAATCAAACGTTTCTCATAGCAACCATCTAGCAAACAAATCTGCAGAATTTTATATTTTTCAAAAACTTTATACTACTGTTCAAAATATAAAAGTGCATTGAATTCAAGTATGGTGGATAACACACTTTTGTCATATTAAATCTAATTAATGATATTCAACAATATTAAAAATTTGCTTATAAAATTCTATAATTAATAAGTTTTTAAAGAATTATATGTCAAACTTTGGGACTATTAATTACTATATTTAAATATAGAGATGCACCCATTAAGCTCAAATCCTGTGTTCGGCTCTGAGTGCAAGTTGAGTGCTATCTCATTCTTTTTACTAAAAATTATACAAATACACAACTTATGTTTTCAATATTATAAAAAATCCCAACTCCCTAAACATATTACAAAAATTCCACATATACACAGAACGATATGTATATGTCAGTTATGTTATGTATATTAATAGGGGGAGAGAGTAAAGTAATTAAAAAAATGGGAGAGAGTATAATTACTTTTAAAAGGTTGGTATTTATATACTTCTTTTAAGTGTTAATAACAGGATCCAAAATGTGTTACCTTAAGAGAATAAGTGCTTGCACAAGTAAAGGATTTTATACATTGACATCGTAAAGAACTTTCACATAATTTAACTAGACTACATATACCAAGTTGTACTTATTTTATTCTTCCGCTTACCACAGAAGAGTTGTTAATAAAAATTGAAATTATATTATATGCACTTATAGATTTTATACACAATATATTAGTAAAGTTTAACTTGTGATGATAAGTTATTCAATATTTTCAGCAAGTTAATTAATTATCAAATAATGTTTATTATAAATATCTACTTTTATATAAAGCTAGAATTTAAATTTTTTAAATTTAGCTATTATCGTAACTTAACCACGTAAAAAAAATTATATACTATTGAGGCACAAAATTAAGCTCATCAACTAAATCTAATAATTAGTATACTGCTGGCACGTTGCTTGTGTCTCATTTAAGTGCCAACTAGTCCTTCATTTTGTCTTGATCCCATTTCCATAACTTATTTTTTTAAGAGCTTAACTTTTTCTGCTTCCTCCCATCTTTGCTTTCACAATTCCAATCCTCCATTCAAGAAGCTAGCTCCAAGCAAATGGAGTTCTCTTGCGGGAAGAACACCAATAATGTAGCTCAAAGAACCCCAAAAATATTCATACTTCTAGCTATAACATTAATTATTCTAGGTATCATCCCTCTTCACCACACTTTTAAGTGGTATCATGCTACAAATTTAGCAAACCATGAGTCTGAAAAATCATCCACATATCATGTGGAAGATATGGAGATAAAGATTATGGATGATGAAACATGTGATATCTCCACAGGAGAGTGGATTCCGAATCCGGATGGTCCATATTATACGAACACTACTTGTTGGGCGATCCACGAACACCAAAATTGCATGAAGTATGGAAGGCCCGACACCGGCTTCTTGAAATGGAGGTGTGTTGGGAATTTGGATTATAGGACGACCAATATTAATCAATAATTTTCTCTCAAAGATAAATAGAAAAAAGATTATTCATCTTTGCTTCTATTAAAATGACTTTGATAAATTATATAGCTATAGTACATATGTATATATTTATAGTTACTTTTCTAACATGAATGGGCTAGCTCCCTTAGCACCTACTCCTATCAAGAGTGAGGGAGGAAGAATGAAAAGCCCTTATTCTTTTGATCCCTTTTGTCTCTAATTAATCTTCCCTTTTCTCTCTAATTAATCTTCCTTGATTCTAGTTCAGAAAAGAGTTTCGCAAGGATCTTATTTGGAAGTTTTTTTTTTTTTTCTGAAGCTTTCTAATCTAGTACAATATGTATCATAATTTAATTTCAAAAGTTTTTTTCTTTTGTCCTATTTCATGAATGAGTATTTTACATTGATCTTTTAATACATGAAATAAGAAAATTCATGTACTCGAAATGAATCTAATTAATTTTATATTTCCAACAGGTGGAAGCCCAAGGAATGTGAGTTGCCTATCTTCAACCCATATCAATTCTTGGATATGATGAGAAACAAGTCATTGGCATTCGTTGGAGACTCGGTTGGAAGAAACCAAATGCAATCATTAATGTGCCTCTTGTCCCGGGTACCATTTTCCTCTTGATACTTCTTATTGTTCATTGCCTACATACTTCCTTCGATTTTCCTACGATTTTAAATTTTAAATACTGATTGGCATTACGAAAAAAATCTAGCATGAACAATAATTGATACTCTAATAAAAATGATAACTAACCACTATTGCAAGAATAAATTATACTAATTGTGAGAAACTTTTCCATACATATCGGTGTATATAATTTAAATTTTGTTAAATGGTATTTGCATATTTGTTAGTATTAATTACTGTTCTTGTTTCAAAATAATGACCTACTTTCTATTTTAGTTTGTTTCACAAAAAAATAATGACTTACTTTCTATTTTAGTTTGTTTAAAAAAAATGATCTCTTTCCTTTTTTGATAACACATTAATTTAAACTTTTCATCTGACATGTTTAAAACTATAAGATTAAAGAGTATTTTGGTACATTTGTAATAACTTTAGTTTAAGATCACAAGATTCAAAAGTCATTCTTTGTTGTCTCAAACTATGTGTTAAGTCAAAACATGTCATTCTTTTTTAAACGGAAGAAGTACCTTCTATGGTATCCTGTTATGAATTTAACCAAGTTGGAGGTCCTATTTGCGAAGATGTCAAATTACATTTGGGACTCCGGGAAGATGTCTATATATAGTAGAGGAATATTATCTATTAGGGCTTATGTTATGAAGTTGTCTTTTATTTTGTTAGCTAAAGTTTTAACATCCTCGAATCTCCCCTTTCTATTTTGCTTTTGTTTGTATAATGAATTATTATCTCAATATATGTGAATATGGTTCTCCTTATCAATATGATTTTCCATTATTACAGTGGTGCTTTCATTATCCCTCCTTTACCAAATGGGTATCATCTTCCTTTCAAACTCCTCCAGCCTCATACAATCAGCATTATCTTACTACACCTTTATCACCGAGCCCCACCTATCCTCCTGCAATTTGGGAAAAGATATACACCTCCCTCAAAATTGTGCAAGATTTAGTGATAGAGTGCAAAAACGTAGCAAATGTATGCTCTCTTCTATTTGCCATGTGCGTTCAGTGTTGCATGAAGGAATGCACTTGGAATCGACTTCCATTGATACTCTAGAGATTTTAGATGCTATAAATATCACCTATGTGCTAGAGTCAACTTACAATGATAGTGATACCGAGGTGGCTGATATGGTGAAATCCCATTTAGATTCACAGCTTCTTGTTCTTGGTGTTGAAGATACAATACCGCAATGTGCTTCTATTGATGCTACCGAGCTTAAATTCTCACATGTCTTCTTATCAGTTAAGGGACCACTAGAGATTGAATGCAAGGTGTTCGATAGAGTGCCATAGAGGGATATTTCCACAGAATTTCACAGCCCTAGTGTACCTATTGGCTCGCTTTTACCTGTTTTATGCATTAATAATTGTAAGTGGGTGAATACTGGGCAGTTAAGTGATTCATTTGACCGGCGCCAATACAACCAAATTAAGCTTTTAGATAAGAGTTTCATACTGGTCAACCACCTGCTGGGCATAGTGGCATCTATTTGAAAGGCTATTATTTACTTGTTATTTGTTGTTCTTTGACCAATTGGATTGACATTGGGCAAGAACTTCTGGATGTTTCAGGTTGTTCTCTTCTTTTGATTAATCCTTTAAGTTCCTCATTAGATGCGTCTAAACTGTTTGATAAAATGGCTGAAAGAAGTAGATGGCTTTCTATGTTGCATAACTCTAAGTATATAGATGAGGTCGAAGAGCTAATTGAATACAGTGATAATCTTACAAGTTTTTGTAATTCCTACGAGCTATTGGGTACATCTCTAGATAACTTATTTTTATATTCTCTTGATTGGGCCGCTACTTCTCGTATGGAGAGGTACGCAATTGATCAATTCAAGCATGTTAGGGCCAATTGCAAGAGAGATATTAGTATGGAGAGGTACATATTAGAGAATGCAAATAATTTTAGTGGAAATTTCAGATCTTATATATGTCCATTGTCTGATAATATGTCACGTGCAATAATTTTATCTTTATTGATTGGGCTCTGTTCATCCGAACAAGTAGAACTAGACTTGCCTCATCTGTTGCCTTTCAATTTTTGGTGTAAGATTGGAAATATTACACGGCAAATTAATTTAAAATTGGTGATTTCTCAGCCTGTACGAATACTTGAATAGATTGATTCTCTCATGGGTTGGATGTCACTGTCACCTCAACAAGAGCAAGTTGAAGAAATTCTGATGCTTATTGGTCAGATTGAATGGTTGTCTGACTATGATTATGACTCATGCGTGGTATATGTACCTGGCAGCGAATTCTTGTCAAGAATTGACCCAACAGATGTCAACTGTTAGGAGAGGTATACAGGACCCAACTTAGTGAAAGAGTGGAGGAAACATCTTAACATAATACTTCCAATGTTAGTGTCTTCTGTTCGGGTCACTTATGAAGCATATATTGTGACCTGTTTTATGGATGGTAAGATTTTAAAAGCTACAGTGTTGCATAATAAGATGGTTGTGCAAGAAATTATATCAAATATTGTGCTATGCACCAATCAGATTCATGAATTTTGCAATGAACATACGCCACTAGAAACTGGTTTTGTGTTGGTTGCTGGAAGGACTTAGCTCGAGGTGCAACCTTTTTCTTATTCCTCAATATCTTTTATTATCGAGTTTTCAATCAATACCTTTGATTCTGGTATACTCAGTATCCATATAACTATTGACATTGACCTGGCCATGTATACACATACTAGTATTCCTGCTACAAATTATTTAATTTTTATACTGCGCATGAGCAACGTAGTGTCCTTGTGATAGAAGAAGTAGGCACTGATGCATTTGTAAATTTTGATAAAATGATCAAGCCCAATGATCTAGTGTTCTTGTTATCTGAGACAGTGATGTTTGACATTCACAAATCAAACGGTCCTCTGTCTGATGTAGTTAAGCAGTGTATTTTGATGTTCTTTGAAATATTTAAGAATAGAGCAGAACATAACAATTTGTATGAAGAAATTTCTAAGAATATCCACTTCGGTATCCTTCTTGCAACAAATAGTTTATCTCTTAGCAGATTGTTTCACCAAATCCTTACCAACTTCAATCTTTGAGAATATGGTATACAGGATTGGGATGCGAAGACTGAACCGGTTGAATTGGGGTCTTCATCAGGGGGTGTAAGAATACGTATTGTACTCTTTTTTTCTTAACCAATTTTTTTTCCACTGAATTTTTCCTGGTAAGGTTTTTAATGAGGCAGCATTCAAATGCGTATTTACTAGATCATCCTCTACATGGACATCCAAGGGGGAGTGTTAGATATTAAATAATATTTATGGATGCCCATATGAATGTATCAAGTCATTCTTGTAAGACAAGATACACAAGGCAATCTTGTAAAATAAGATACACAAAAGCATTCTTGTAAAATAAGCTTTTCCATTGGCTTAGTGGAGAAGTTTGTAATTTGTCTATATATATATAGCCTTCCATTGTACATAAATGATGAGATGAGTAACGAGAAACAAGAAAAGTACTATTGCTATCTTCATTCTCTCTGTTAGTGTTATTACAATTAAGTTTAATATTTTGCTTTAATTATTTAACAATAATTTACTTATTTTGATATTGAAAAATAACTTTAAAAAATTATTTATTTTTTACTAAGAGAGTACAAAGCTAAAGGTTTTGGATAAAAAAAATTGGATGTAAATTTTTGGGTAACTTACATAAATCTCTGAATCTTTAAGTGATATTACATAAAATCTCGACTATTTTGTTAATTACATTTTATCCCAATTTTTAAAAGGTGATACATATGTTATATGGTGATACATATAAAAAAAAATGATACATTTGAAACTAACAAGATATTTATTTAAGGAAATAGTAGATTCTCTTTTATTCATTGTATTCTTTTATTTAAGAAAGATATCTAATTTTTCTCTTTTTTTATATTTAATTTAGGTGTTTTAGCTATGTTTCTCTTTTTCGTCTTTAATTATGAATGATATATTTTTTTTTTGTATTTTTTCTCTTTTTTCGTCTTTAATTTGATCTTTAATTTTAGTCTATTTTTTTAGGTTTAATTTTAATTATGTTTCAATTCTACTTTTAGTCTTTTTTAAAAAATATTATTACTTTTGTTTCCTACATTGACTACACCATTACCTTTCATTAATAACATATCAATCGCCCAATAATAGGGGAATCTTAGTAGCTTAGTTGGTTAGTTACCTGAACTTCCACCTTATTGGTAAGGGTTCGATTCCCCACATTGTAATCCCCCCCATTCCCTTTCTCTTACCCCCAATTTAAAATCAAAAATAAAAAAAATATGAATCACCCAATAATTGAAATAAATAATTGTATCTACCATATGAATCACCATAATACCATATATATATGAATCACCCAATAATTGAAATAAATAATTTTATCTATCATATGAATCACCATAATACTATATATATCACTCATTAATATCATATGAATCACCTAATAATTGTATCTACCATATGAATCGCGTGAAAATGGTCAAAAGCCCCTCCCAACCTTTATCCCAAATCCTAACTACACACTTATACTTTGTGGGGGTCCTATGACCCTTTTGAACTATTTTAAAATGAAATTATTACCCCCAAACGCTGACATGGTAAGAAAGTGTGTTTCACTCTCTTTAAAGAGAGTGGGAACAAAAATAATTTATTAAAAATTTATTTTTAATATTTATTTAAATAAATATATATAATTTTAATTATTTTGTTTCTTTCTTCTTCTTTATTTCTTCTTCTTCAATGACATCCAAGAACCCATCAATGGAATTATTATTTTTCTTTCTTCTTCTTCAATTCTTCTTCTTTATTTCCTCTTCTTCTTCAATTCTTCTTCAATGGCATCCAAGAACTCATCAATGGCATTTCTTCTTCAATGGCATTCAAGAACTCATCAATGGCATTCAAGATTAATTATCATCTTCCTCATCTCCAAGCACAAAATCTACTTGTTTCGACTTCATAGAACAGTTCAGATTCACGTTGAGAATGTTGAATCAATTCAGATTGAGAAATTCGAATTAATTTTTGAGTTAGAATCATCCCTTAGCTCCCCAAAAATTAATTGATGTTGAAAATGCTTAAATTCATCAAAAACAAACAAATTTGGGCTGTGACAACATTAAGGAAACTGACATACAAAGTTTAGTATATATATTGGATCCTGAGAATCCCACGATAAGAGCAAAAGGAAAAAGTGCATGTTTAAGTGTTTGTCCATCTATTTCCTATTAAAATAATTCTCTTGATAACTGGAAATTGATTTATGGATGAATTTGGTCCTGCGACTTAATTGATTATTTACTTGAAACAAGTAATTAGCAGCATGACATGGAGTATATGTAAAGACTAGGTAAGTCCAAATAAGGATTTTGTTCTAATTACAGATAAATAGTGACTATTT
Source organism: Capsicum annuum (assembly GCF_002878395.1). Taxonomy (NCBI): domain Eukaryota; kingdom Viridiplantae; phylum Streptophyta; class Magnoliopsida; order Solanales; family Solanaceae; genus Capsicum; species Capsicum annuum. The sequence continues at coordinate 103,633,570 of NC_061114.1, forward strand.
TGTGAAAATTGATTGATGCCGTTTTGTGAAAATTGAATATTTTTTGGACATTAATTGTTGATTTGATTTTGATAAGATTACTTATCATGTGAATTTCATATGATTTATTATGCCACTGAAGAAGAAGAAGAAGAAGAATTGAAGAAGAGAAAAGGAAAAGTAATCAATTTTTTATAGTAAAAAAAAGTAATATGATATGGAATTACGTGGCATGACACGTGACAGCGCGTGTAGATCATAAATTAAAATAAAAACTGGGTATGAGCTTTTAGACGGGTATATATTCCACTTTAAAATAATTTTGGGGAGTAATAATTCCATTTTAAAATAGTTCAAGGGGGTCATAGGACCCTCGCAAAGTATAAGTGTGTAGTTGAGATTTGGGGTAAAGGTTGCCTGGGGGGGGGGGGGGGGGGGGGGGGCTTTTGATCATTTTCTCTATGAATCACCATAATACAATATGTATCAACAACAACAACAACAAACCCAGTGTATACCTATCGTATGAATCACCATAATACCCATATGAATTATCATTAAAAAAATAAACATGTATGAATACCTAAATAAATTTATATATGTATCAATAGATTTTATTTTTTTTTTAAATGAGAGAGATTTTAGGAGAGGAAAAAACAAGTTGCATGCATTAATGGAGGAGAAAAATCAGGAAGTAAGATGATTTAAGTATTAATGGAAGAGAAAAAAATCAGGAAGGAAGATGATTTAATTATTGATAATTAATGAGATATTTTAGGGAAGAAAATCTTGAATGAGTTAATGGTAGAGTAAAAATAGGATGTGGAATTTTCTTGATATGTATTAAAAGTAAAGTTAAAAAATAAAATTTTATGTAAATTTTAAAAAATAAAAGGATATTAAGTAATATAATCTCTGATATGAAATTTGTATAATTTATTCTAAATATTTCTACTAGATTGGGTGGCGTGTACACTTCTTGTACTATCGGTTGGGTTTGGTTTTTCCAAAGATGGACATATTTCAGAGTTTAGGTATAATTCTATTGAAGGCACCAACAAGTTTTGGATATATAATATAAAGTTTAAATTTGAAATTTGTATTTTTTTTTTTTTATGAGATGAACAAAATTCAATTTCAATTAATTAAAAATTGTGATTTCAAATCAGAAATTCACCTAAAAAATTTGAACTTCAATTTCAAATTTGTGATTTTAATATTCTTAAAATTTTAAACTTAATTAAATGAAATATCTATATTTAGACTGGTGACAATTGATGATGAGCACATAGTCAATTGCTCAATAAATCATATGTTCGAATTTTGATACAAAGTAAAATATTGCGTGAAAATCTCTAAAATTATTTCTAAAATCATTCTCTATAATTTTAAAAGTATAATGAATCAATGATAAGAGTTAAAAAATAAAAAGATTAATGTGTGGAAAGAAATTGAAAGTTAAATCAGTCAAATAATTTATGGAACCATCTTTGTAATGACACGCTTATTTAATTGAAATTTTAAATTTGACTGTAACAACTTAATTAATCTTAGATTCGAAGTTCTCAATCGCTATGACAAAATCTGAAAGAGTCCAAGCAACGGCATGGGTTCCCAGCCAACCCACGTTACTCCTTCCAAAATAATAATTCTAAGAAATTCAGAGGATAACTGTCCCTTTGCACTAATTTGTTGACTAAATAATTGATAACCAAGGTCCCAAAAAATGGATGCCTATCGTTTCCCTTTTTAAAAAATTAGATTTTTTGCTAATTTAAAAATATTAAGCTGGAGAATAAGCCAGGAACCAGCAGATTCCCCCTAAAGTATCCATTCTTTTCTTTCTCCTCTTTTAATGTCCAGGCTACTAAACACCACATGTGCTACTTCATGTGTCTAAATATTCGTTTCAGTAGACAATTTAATAATGTCTATATACTGTTAAGCTAAATATTATTTTTTATATTTGATCAATTAGTTCTTGAAACGAAATGATTAGCCATGATCAGTTACAATTAGGATTAAAAAAAAAAAGATCGTATCCATCACATCCTTCATACGGCTCTATATCCCAACCCTTATTCTAGCCCCGGATCATTTCTATTACTCATGTAAATTGTGGGAGCATGGAGGGAGATATTTACATTTGATCAATAGAAAGCATCTTTCTATTCTTATTCATCTCTTATTTGGAAAAAAATCACAAAAACAAAACTATGCCTTTGAAAAAAGTAAAAACACTAATAAATGACTTGTTTTATAATCGTGATGGGCGAGTTAGCTTGTGCACATCTTGACTAATTCTACGGAATATCCACCGTCCCCACCAACAATAGGTATCAAGTAACTCTATCCATCATTTTGAATTAACTTATATAAACTGATAAGGTAAAAAAAGAAATTATACTAGAATGGAATCAATTTTAATCTATTATCTAATGGATATTAGTTTTTCAAGGTTTGAATCTCTGTCTAATAGAAGATTTATGTAATTGTCATTTACCTAATGTGACAGTGTAAAATTTCTTTTGCTATATTGATTTGATTTGCATAAGTTAGACTTTTTTACTTACTGAGGGACAATAGAATATACGATACTACTTGTGAGGAGTGCATATTCTGCAAAATATTATAACATTAGGAGAGGTCTGGCCTGATTTGGAAAGTATTAAGTCGATTCGAATATGTTTCATTTAAGAATGTCATCAGCCTAAAAATCAATAAGAGAACAAGTGCTAAGTTTCAGATTAGTAAATAAACAAAAATGATACATTACCATGGATTAAACTACACAAAGTTACAAAAGAATTTTTTTTTTTTTTCAATAGACCACCAAGGTGGTTTGCAGGAGTTTAGGCATTGGCCCCAAACTGTAGATTAAAGAAGAGAATAAGTATATAAAGGAGAGACATACACCTTAGCCTCCAGAGCAATAAAAAAAATAAGGTAGACTATCTATATGTTAGAACATGCACAGCGGAAGCAACAATTCTATACGATCAATATAACTTACATTTAATCTAGATAACATAATCAAAACGAAAATCAGAAAACTTACCTCTTGAAGCTTTCACACGATTCATTCAACGCCTTATTTGTCAGATCTGATGCCTTCTACTATTTTCTGATTAACTCTTTTAATCAACACTTGTGTGGGCAAGTGACTTATTTTTTTACTGGAAAAGGATTATCTGACTTTACTGAAAAGGACTCTCTTATTTATCCCAATCTTCCATTGAAGAAGGAAAGGAAAAAGATAAACGTTTTTAGCCATTATCTCTACCTTAATGGCATTAAATGGGCAAAACATTATTTTTAATTAGCCCTATTAAGGGCAAAACATTTTCAGCCCTTTTAATGATATTAAAAACCCTGTTTATTGATATTAAAGACGCTTTATATAGAAGACCAGTAATATTACTTCTTCTAAAAATAATCATTTTCTTTTCCAAAATTAATTAGTTAATCACGCATAGTAGGGACCACAAATTTATTAACTGGGGCTTCCAATTATGGTATTAATTCGATAATGAATGAATTATCATATCATAATAAATTATAAATTATTCCACTAAATATTTGTAATTGCACTCCTCGATTTAATTTCAAAATCTACCATTACATGTTATTTAACTCCCCATATTACAATTACCGACACCAATCAATTAAATTAAATTCTCTGAAAAATTTAACTCATTGATTAATTTAATCCTTTATTTATAATGCTTAACTTATTTCACTTGACGGATATAAAATCCACCTGTAGGGTTTTCACGTGAAAACTTATAAGCAACCATAAAGGGGTGTCTTTTATCTCAAACATGGTTCTATCGACTAATTAATATTTCACTAAGTAATTTGTCATCATCCAACCTACTAGGAATATGTTGACTCACAAAAGAGTCTCACCTTTTAATAGATTAAAACGACAAAACAAATCACATAGATCATAATAATTATATCAAGACTAAGAGTATAAGTACATGTAATGGAGTAGAAAAATCATTTATTATTATTCAAAACATAAACGAATATCTCTAATTAATTTGTTCAATACATATGAAATGTACTAGTACAAAATGTTGGAATATTACCACTCCCATAATTAAGATCAAATTATATTTAATGTTGTGCTACAATCATCAAGATGTTTGTCCTACCTCATCTTTGATTGTGAACGTTAATTTATTACTTATAAGAACCAACAATTTTAATATTTCGTGCATGAGTTAAAATACTTCATACACAAAATTGTCTACTATATAAGCAAAGGACACACATGTTAATACAACGATCTATTCAAATAAAAATTTTATTAATATAATAAATAGTCCTTGCATGGGATGAAAATATAATGCTAGAACACAAACAACATGGTTAATAGTATATCCTAAAAATCTCCCACTTAGACTCATAACCATGAATGCACAACTTTAACACCCATTTCTTCCACATGCTTATCAAAAACCTTTTGAGTTAAGCCCTTTGTAAATGGGTCCGCCAAATTGTTCTTCGACTCAATCTTCAAAACTTTCACATCACCCCTTTGAATTATATCCCGAATCAAGTGATATTTTCTCTCAATATGCTTACTTCTTTTATGGCTTTGTGATTCTTTCGAGTTTACAACTGCACCACTATTGTCATAATAAAGTGATAGTGGTATTTGAACCGAAGGAACAACTCCAAGATCTTTCAGAAAGTTACCTAGCCAAACAGCCTCTTTAGCCGCCTCAAAGGCAGCTACATATCCGGCTTTCATGGTGGAATCAGCAACACATAATTGTCTGATACTCCTCTAAACAGTAGCTCCACCTCCTAAAGTAAATACATATCCTGAGGTAGATTTTCTAGTATCTTTATCCGACTAAAAATCTGAATCAGTATACAGGTATAAGATCCCCGGAGTGAAAAACAAACATGTAATCCCTTGTCCTTTTAAGGTACTTGATTATATGCTTAACCGCAATCCAATGTTCTTGCCCAGGATTAGACTAAAATCTGTTAATCATGCCAATAGCAAAGCAGATATCTAGTCTAGTGCACAACATAGCATACATGAGGCTCCCTACAACAGAAGCATAAGGGACCGCCTTTATTCCCTCTATCTCATCGGTCGTTTTGGGCGACTGGACTTTTGACAGAGTAATTCCATGCCTAAAATAAAGGAATCTCTTTTTAGAATTTTGCATGCTAAATCTTGCAAGAATAGTATCGATAGAAAGTGCTTGAGATAAGCCTAATATTCTTTGTTTATGATCTTGCATAAGCTTGATCCCAAGGATATGATCTGCTTCTCCCAAGTATTTTATATCAAAACGTGAGGACAGCTGCTTCTTAACAGAATTCAACATGCTCATATTATTTTTTATGAGCAAAATGTCATCTACGTACGGAATCAAAAATGCTACTCTGTCTCCATCCTATTTTTATAAATGCATAACTCATTTTCATATTGATCAAAATCAAAAGTATTAATCAAATTATCAAAATAAGTATTCCATGCTCTAGATGTTTGTTTCAAACCATACATGGATTTCTTAAGCTAGCAAAACTTATGTTCATTACCACTTTCCATGAAACCTTCTGGTTGTGTCATATAAATGCACTCATCAAGACTTCCATTTAGGAAAGCCATCTTGACATCCATTTGCCAAATATCATAATCATAATGAGTAGCAATGGATAAGAGAATCCTAATGGATTTAAGCATAGCTACCGACAAAAAAATTTTCTCATAATCAATTTCTTCTTTTGAGTAAACCCTTTTGCAATAAGCCTAGCTTTAAAAGTTTGCACTTTTCATCCACACGTCTCTTTTTCTTATAGATCCATCTACATGCAATGGGTGTGACTCCCGTAGGTGGTTCTACAAGTTTCCAGACTTAATTGGAATACATAGACTCCATTTTAGATTTCATAAAAGCAATCCACATTTTACCATCTTTATTATGTAGTGCTTTGACGTAATTAAGAGGTTCTGTATTAGGCTTTTCAGGGATTCTATCATATAATTATCTCAAGAGCGCAAGTCGTAAAGGTTTTCTAATAATTCTCCTACTACGATGACTAGTCACTACATGATCTGCTATATTTGGAACAAAATTTTGAACACCCCCAATGTCTTTCTATACTATGACAGGTTCCTCAACATTATGCTGAATGTTTTTCTCCACAATTGCAGGATGCTCGATGTTACTCCCACTACTTTGAGGTAGTGTAATGTCAAGTGTTTGCTCTTGTGTAACCTTTTTCCTATTGACATTTCTCCCACTATGTGAATGCAGTGGTATGTCAATATCGGTTTTTAAAAATTATTCTTGCATTTTATTATTCGTTATTCTATTGCGCAATTCTTGTAAAATAATTTTACTTCTAGGAATGTGGTTCATTTAATAATCCTCTTCAAGAAATCTGACATTTGTCAAAATAATTACCTTTTGTTCCTTAGGACAGTAAAATAAACCCCTTTCGTCCCTTTTGGGTATCTAATAAAAATGCACACTTTTGTCCTAGATTCCAATTTATCAGTTTTTCCTTTTAGCACATGTGCTGGATAACCCCAAATCCGAATATGCCGTAGGCTAGGCTTACGCCCACTACATAATTCAGATGGGGTTCAAGGTACTAATTTTGAAGGAACCAAGTTTAGAATATAATTTGCAGTTTCTAATCCATAACCCCAAAAAGAAAAGGGCAAATCGGAATAACTTAACATTGATCTAACCATTTTCATAAGAGTTCTATTTTAGAGTTCTGCCATATCATTTTGTTGTGGTGTTCCCGGAGCAGAATATTGAGATGTAATTCCTGATTCTGATAAGTATTTAATGAATTTCACAGAAAGGTATTCACCACCATGATCAAATCGTAATATATGGATATGTTTTTTATGTCGCTTTTCCGTTTCCATCTTAAATTCTTTGAATTTTTCAAAGCATTTAGATTTACGGTGCAACAAATAAATATATCCATATTTCGAGTAATCATCTGTGAAAGTCACAAAATACTCAAAATCACCTTTTGTTTGTATATTCATTGGACCACACAAATAAGTATGAATCAATTCTAACTGATTACCGACTCTATTTCCTTTGGAAGAAAAATATCTCTTGGTCATTTTCCCTTCTAAATAGGATTCACAAGTTGAAAGTGCCTCCACTTTCAATGAACTCAAAGGTCCATCAGAAACCAATCTTGAGATCCTATTTAAGTTACTATGACCTAGATATAAGTGCCATAAGTATGTTTCACTTAATTTTGAAATACGTTTTCTTTTATGTGATTGATCAACATTATTAAGTTCCATTGTTTGTAGCATATTATGGAAAACATCAAATACAAACAAATCATGTATTCTAGGAGCAGAAATAATAAAATGCTTATTAAACTTAATAATTCATAATTATTAGCAAAATAAACATTGTAACCAGCATCCATTATTTTTGAAACTGAAAGTAAATTCCTTCTTATAGAAGGTACGTAAAGAACATTATTCAGTCTTAAAACTCTAGAACTACTAAACGAAATAGAAATATTTCCTATAGCTAAGGATGGTGTTGGTTCTCCATTTGCTTGAAACACGTTCAGTTCATTTTCACTTATGCACCATGTTTTCTGAAACCCTTGGAAGAATGTGCAGATATGATTAGTGGCTCCCGAATTTATATTCCAAAATTGGGTAGAAATAGCCGCTAAAAATATTTCAACGACACATAGAAAAATGTACCTTATTTCTATATTTTAGCTATGTAGCTGGGACACTATTTCTTATAATGACCACGTTGCTTGCAATGATAGCATTTTCCCTTAGGCTTAGCCACACCACCATTAGCACCTGAAATCTTACGAGGCTTCTTTTTCTTTTTCTTTTTTCCTTTCGACTTAGAAGTCGAAGACGAAGGCTTGTCAACCATCAATGCTGCAGGAGGATCTTGTTGCTTAATGATAGATTCTGCTGTTTGCAGCTCATTCAATAATTTTGCAAGAGATAAGTCCATCTTATTCATGTTATAATTTAAGTGAAACTGCTGAAAACTGTCTGGCAGAGTCTGTAAGACTATCTCAACCTGAGACTTCTTATCAATAAATGCACCAAGAACTTCCAACTTGTTCAATAGACTCATCATTTTAAGAACATGTTTCCTTATCGAAGTTCCTACAATCATTTTTGTGGTCAAAAGAGCTTTCATGGCCGTCTATTTTGCAACACGATTTTGCTCACCAAACATCTCTTTGAGAGATTCGAGCATATCATAAGAAGTAGTCATAGATTGATGTTGATGTTGCAACACATTTGCCATAGAGGCAATAATATAGCATCTTGCCATCTCGTCAGCCTTAACCCACTTATCTTAGGCTTTAATTTCATCATCATTGGGTTCAGTCGACTTAACAGGACATTTCTCAACTAGTACAAATTTAAAGCCCTCAGCAGTAAGACCAATATCTAAATTACGTTTTCAATCCACATAGTTAGGGCCTTCTAATTTATTTTGATTCAGGATAGAAGTTAAGGGATTGAATGAAGACATGGTTAATCTGTTATATAATCAAATTAAAATAGATCATTAGACATGCGAGCTGAATAATAAAATTTATCTAAAACACATCACACATATAACCATGCACATAAACAGTTAGAATAGTTAGGGAAACTTAACCATTTAAGCAATTATACATGTAATGTCAGATATTTTGTCTCTTAGATGAAACAGAACCAACTCAGTTAGAGAGTCAACTGTTGACTTAAGGTAGATAAATATCACATTTCATAAGTCTCTGTACCATTGAATCAACATTTAACTTAGTTGGAAAGTTAATACAAGTCACAAAAAATAAGAGACTATAAAACAATATTACAATATACAAGTTTATCCGATGGTGAAGATGACCGATGTCAACATTTAAACTCATATTATGTACTGTAATTAACTACTAAAAATCATAAGAAATGATCCCTATCACCATTGGTTTGCCAAAAAATAATTTTTTTAGAATTTTAAATTTTTTTCGAAAACATAAAAACGCCCAAAAAACTCATCAAAACGACCCCGAATGGCCAAAAATTGGTCTAGTACACAAAATTTGTGAGTATTATTCGGTGGGTCATTTCCAATAAACGTACCAAATTTTGGGTCATTTGGAGTTCGTCAAAAACAGAAAAACTTCAAAACCGACCAAATCGGCAATTATTGGCCGAGCTATTGCGAGGGACAGCAGGGCTTCCTGCACTGCTTGGCCTTACTGCTACTGTTCATACAGTGAGTAACGACTATAGTTGGTCATAGTCGAGACTCATCATCGATTTGTCCTTAATCTGCAAAACTAATTTTCACAAAACTATGCAAAATTCATTTTATGCTTTCTTGATGATAAACTTAAATTATGTTGGAATCAATAACATCATCAAAAACATGAAAAACATCCAACAACAACATGATATCAAAACATGAAAAGCAGCCAGCAACAATATAATTTATACAATTATTATCCGAAATATGTACAACAAATCATGTAATTTCTTTTACATTATCTAGCATATGTAAGAAGACTACTGATACCAATTGTTAGAACATGCACAACGGAAGCAACAATTCTATAGGATTAATATAACTTACATATAATCTAGATAACATAATTAAAATGAAAATCAGAAAACTTACCTCTTGAAACTTTCGCACAGTTCGTTCAACGCCTTATTTGCCAAGTCTGCTGCCTTCTACTATTTCCTGGTTAACTTTTTTAATCAATACTTGTGTGGGCAAGTGACTTATTTTTTTACTGGAAAAGGATTATCTGACTTTACTGAAAATGACTCCCTTATTTATCCCAATCTTTCATTGAAGAAGGAAAGAGAAAAGATAAACTTTTTTAGCCATTATCTCTACCTTAATAGTACTAAATGGGAAAAATATTTTTTTTTAACTAGCCCTATTAAGGGCAAAACATTTTTAGCCCTTTTAACTTACTGGAAAAGGATTATCTGACTTTACTGAAAATGACTCCCTTATTTATCCCAATCTTTCATTGAAGAAGGAAAGAGAAAAGATAAACGTTTTTAGCCATTATCTCTACCTTAATAGTACTAAATAGGAAAAACATTTTTTTTAACCAGCCCTATTAAGGGCAAAACATTTTTAGCGCTTTTAATGGTATTAAAAGTCCTATTTATTGATATTAAAGACCCTTTATATAAAAGATTAGTAATATTAATTCTTTTAAAAATAATTCTTTTCCTTTCCAAAATTGATTAGTTAATCAGGCATAGTAGGAACCGCAAATTTATTAACTGGGGCTTCCAATTATGATATTAATTCGGTAATGAATGAATTATAATAGTATAATAAATTATAAATTATTTCACTAAAAATCTGTAATTGCACTCTTCGACTTAATTTCAAAATCTACCATTGTATCTTATTTAACTCCCCATGTTAGAATTACCGTCACCAATCAATTAAATTAAATTCTCTGAAAAATTTAAATCATTGATTAATTTAATCCTTTATTTATAATGCTTAACTTATTTCACTTGACGGATATAAAATCCACCTGTAGGGTTTTCACGTGAAAACTTATAAGCAACCATAAAGGGGTGTCTTTTATCTCAAACATGGTTCTATCAACTAATTAATATTTCACTAAGTAATTTGTCATCATCCAACCTACTAGGAATATGTTGACTCACAAAAGAGTCTCACCTTTTAATAGATTAAAACGACAAAACAAACCACATAGATCATAATAATTATATCAAGACTAAGAGTATAAGTACATGTAATGGAGTAGAAAAATCGTTTATTATTATTCAAAACATAAACGAATATCTCTAATTAATTTGTTCAATACATATGAAATGTACTAGTACAAAATGTTGGAATATTACCACTCCCATAATTAAGATCAAATTATATTTAATGTTGTGCTACAATCATCAAGATGTTTGTCCTACCTCATCTTTGATTGTGAACGTTAATTTATTACTTATAAGAACCGACAATTTTAATCTTCCGTGCATGAGTTAAAATACTTTATACACAAAATTTTCTACTATATAAGCAAAGGATACACATGCTAGCACAATGATCTATTCAAATAAAGATTTTATTAATATAATAAATAGTCTTTGCATAGGATAAAAATATAATACTATAACACAAACTACATGGTTAATAGCATATCCTAACACTATAAACTTATATTTGATAAAAAAAAATAAGCTTAAGGGATGAAATTCTTCCTAAGACAAATACCACATAACCAAGTGGGTGTTACGCACAAAGACAAGAGCAATATACAACTATCCAAGGCTAACAACACTAGTCACAAAATGGTTATTCTTCTGTTTAAACCTGAAATTAGGAATTCCTTGTGATCCAAATTCACCAAAGCCCTGATAGAAGCAGGTATCAAACTGAACCTTTCTATTATGAGATTCTCATTAATAGATTCCCCTAAATTGTCATATGATCAGCTACCATATTGCTCTCTCTATAAGTATGCACAAAAAGAAAAAAAATTTCCATTAGAGAGTTGATTTATGTGATCAATAACATGACAAATCTACCAAAAACTTTTTATTTTATGATTAATCATATTGATAATTAGTTGCGAGTTATCTTCCAAGATTACATTAGTGAAGCCTTTTAAAAGAAGTAGTATATATAATGTAAATCTTTTGGTAAAATACAAATTCATCTATTCTATATATGTTTACTTATGTCGGAGGAGTAAATTTCACCCATGGTCACTTAACTTTTTTGTCTATTACACAAAAGTTATTTTTTCTTTCATTCATTTCACAAAAGTCATTTAACTTTGCTCCGACCAACACAAAAATCACGCAGGTCGGATTTTGTACAACCTTAATTAATGTATTTACTTAATTAATAAATTAAACTGATATTATATAGACAAAGTCCATATAAGTGTGTTTGCATAAATTGTGTGTGGTTAGCGGCTGCAATCTTTCGATTTGTATGAGATTATTAAAGTTGATACGTGATAAAAAAAGATTTCTCTAATGTGAAAATTCTATTGCTATGGTCTGAGAGTTTAAATTGGGGTGTGCCTTTTTTGTAAAGATAAATAAATAAATAAATAAATATTGTAACTGTTATGATATTGATGTATATCAATTGTAGTGAATGTCTGTCAAGATCTAGTTGATGTTTATCAGGATTTGATGTATCTGTCTTTCAATGTGAAACTAGAAGCAAATTTTTCCTATAAATAGAAGAGTTTCCTTCATTGTAAGAATTACTATATATTCTCTGTCTACTCTTCTTCTTTATTCTTAGTTATCTTATAACACGTTCTCAGCATGAGACTCTATCTTCTCAAATTTGAAGGCTAAGATATTATTTTTCTTTCCTTTTTCATATGACTAACAATCTTACGGAGTGTGAGTTCGTTGCCCTTCAAAGTTCGGGCAAGAACTATATTTCATGGGTGTTAGATACTGAAATTCACTTAGATGCTATGGGTCTTGGAGACATCATAAAGAAAGAAAATATAGCATCTAGTCAAAATCGTGCTAAGGCTATGATTTTCTTGCATTATCATCTTGACAAAATTCTAAAAATTGAATACCTTACTATTTAGGATCCACTCGTATTGTGGAATAGCCTAAAAGAAAGGTTTGACCACTTAAAGATGGTCATCCTTCCAAAAGCACGATATGAATGGATGCATATGAGGTTTCAAGACTATAAGTCTGTTCATGAGTATAATTCTGCCATGTTCAGAATTTCTTCTCAATTGAAACTATGTGGAGAGACGGTCAATGATGACGATATGATAGAAAAGATGCTCTCCACTTTTCATGCCTCGAATGTTCTCTTACAGCAACAATATCGAGAGAAAGATTTCAAGAAGTATACTGAACTGAGTTCTCTTCTTCTTGTGGCTGAACAAAATAATGATTTGTTGATAAAAAATTACTAGAATTGACCTACTGGATCTGCACCATTACCTAATGTGAATGATATGCATGCTCACCATACTAGGCATGGAAAAGGGCGCGTCCCTTGATGTGGTCGTGGACGTGGCCATGGTCGTAAAGACCAAAAAAGAAATCATGTTTCGGGTGTTAATCACTCATCGAACAAAAATAGAAAAAATGAGAAACGTGAAGCAATTACTTATTTTCTATGTGGTGGAAAAGAACACTATTCACATGACTGTCGTGCTCTCAAGTACTTGGTTGATCTTTATCAAGTATCACTAAATAAGAAAGAGATAAATCCCAAGGCTAATTTTCTCTCTGAAAATAATGTTGACATCACATGCTTGGGTGTAGCAGACTTTTTTGAGCACCCTGAAAAAAAGATTGATCGCTTGATTGGTAATGGTTCCGTAAACATGGAAGAATGAATGATTTTAATTTTTTCCATTGTTGATAAGAGTTAGTAAATAAAAATCATGTAAAAGTAGTTGTTTGCATGAATATTAGTTTTTTATTAGTATTAATTAATTTAATTATTTTATTGTTGTTTATTATTGAATTGAATTGGATTGAATTTCAATTTTGTCATTATTTATTAAAAAAGAAAACAGAATAAAGAACGATACATTAATGAAAACAAATGGTAGGCGCTGCAAAAGAAAAAAAAGAAAAAGATTGATTGTTGGCTCCATGTGCCAAGTTGCTTCCATTATTATTATTATTATTATTATTATTATTATTATTATTATTATTATTATTATTATTATTATTATTATTATTATTACTATATTATTATTATTATTATTATTATTATTATACTCTTTATGAAAAAGAAACATTACTACTGAATTATTAAACTACTGCATTCCTTATTAAACTTAATATAATAATATTATATTATTTGCATGTTCTGACCAAAAGATACTACAAAGAAGTTTTTTTTTAATTATTAAAAAATAAAATGCTAAGCTAAGCTTAGCACGTACTAGTTGAACATTTTTTTTAATTTCTTAGAAAAGTGAGATACTACAAAGAAGTTTTTTTTTTAATTATTAAAAAATAAAATGCTAAGCTAAGCTTAGCACGTACTAGTTGAACATTTTTTTTAATTTCTTAGACTAGTGTGATTAACAATTTCTTATAGTATAAGCTTTCACTTTATACAAAGATTTAATATATATTTTATTTGGTGTATATTATTTTATTTGAAGATATGGATAATTTTCAAATAAGTTGTCCAATTGTGAAGATATTTGTTTGATTGATTCTGGAACTACACATATGATATTCAAAGACGAGAAATATTTCTCTCATCTAAACATGGCCAAGATTAATGTTACTACAATTTCTGATAGTGCTAATTTGATTGAAGGCTTCGATAAAATCATTATGATCTTGCCTAAGGGAACTAAACTCATCCTAAATAATTCTATATTTTCTCCTAAGTCTCGGAGAAACTTGATGAGTTTTAAAGATATCCGTGAAAATGATTATCATATCAAGACAATTGATGAGATGAATCTTGAATATTTCGGTATCACCAAGAATGTCTCTGGGCAGACATGTGTTATAGCAAAGTTCCCTGCTTCATCTTCTGACCTGTATTGGACAGAGATTTGTGCAATTGAGGCACATCTATAGTAAACCAGAAGTTTACTAATTTCAATACTTTCGTACTTTGGCATGATCGTCTGGGACATCCTGGATCTATAATGATGAGACGAATCATAGAAAATTCAAATGAGAATTCATTAAATAACTTGAAGGTTCTTTCGAATGGTAAATTTTCATGCAATGCTTGTTATCAAGGAAAGATGATTGTGAGGCCATCGCCAACAAAAGTTGGGATTGAATCCCTCGCGTTCTTGGAACGCATACATGGGGTAATTTGTGGACCCATTCACCCACCTAGTGGGTCGTTTATTATTGGCATAAATAATACGATTACGGGCATAGTTTTTTTATAATCAAATTAAGTCTATTCGCCTTGATAATGCTGCAGAATTTTCATCCCAGGCATTTAATGACTATTGCTTATCGATTGGGATAAGAGTGGACTATCCTGTACCCCATGTTCACACTTAAAATGGCCTTTTCGAGTCATTAATTAAACGTATGCAACAGATAGTAAGACCATTACTTATGAAAACTAAGTTGCCCACTTCTGTTTGGGGTCATACAATTTTGCATGCTGCAATACTTGTTCATCTTAGACCGATAAATTATCATAAATTTTCTCCGTTGCAATTGGTTTTGGGTTAGAGCCTAATATATCTCATTTGAGAATTTTTGGGTGCGTTGTATATGTGCCTATAGCACCACCAAATAGCACCAAGATGGGCCCCCAAAGAAGGTTAGGAATTTATGTTGGGTTTGAATCACCCTCCATTATTCACTATCTTGAATCATTAAAGGGAGATATGTTTACCGCTCAATTTGCAGATTGTCGATTTGATGAGATAGTTTTTTTCAAAATTAGGGGGAGAAGATAGTAACATCAAAAGAGTTTTGTGAAAAAATCCATCACTATCTCATCTTGATCCACGTGCTTCTATTTGTGAGCAAGAAGTACAAAAGATTATTCACCTGCAAAAATTTACAAATCAAATACTAGATGCATTTACAGATTTAAAGAGGATCACTAAATCACATATTCCTGTAGAGAATGTCCCAATTTGAATTGATGTCCCTAAAGGATCATCCACTAGTGCCATAGCTAATGAATCTAAAACACGCTTGAAGCATGATAGACCATTAGGTTCTAAGGATCAAAATCCTAGAAAAAAAAAACAAATGGTCAAGATGACACTATGAAAGATCCTCATATGGACGTTCAATAATTGAGCAATGTTGATATTCCTGAAGGAATTAATAAGTCTGAGACTCAAGAAAATGAGGAACTATCCATAAATTCAAGTGATATTAGAACTAATTTGAATCAATCTGAAATAGTAGTGAATTATGTCTTTGCATATAATGTTGCAACAAAAATCATTCAAGATAACTAGGATCTTGAACCTCGATCTGTCATAGAATGTCGACAAAGAAATGACTGGTCAAAATGGCAAGAACCAATTCAATCTGAGTTGAATTCGTTTGTCAAACGTGAAGTTTTCGGACCTATATCTCAAACACCTAATGGTGTTAAGCCTGTTGGATATAAATGGTTCTTTGTGCGAAAAAGAAATGAGAAAAATGAAATACAAAGGTATAAAGCATCCCTTGTTGCACAAGAATTTTCACAACTGCCTGATGTCGATTATGACGAGACATATTCACCAGTTATGGATGCAATAATATTTCATTGTCTTATTAGTTTCACTGTCTATGAGAGACTTGAAATGCATTTGATGGATGTGGTAACAACCTATCTATATGGATCACTTGATAATGAGATATACATGAAAAATCCTGAAAGATTTAAAATGCCGAAAACATATAGTTCAAAGCCTCGGAAAATTTATTCCATTAGATTGCAAAGATCATTGTATGGTTTGAAGTAATCTGGACATATGTGGTATAACCATCTTAGTGAATATTTATCTAATGAAGGTTATACGAATTATGAAGTTTGCCCATGTGTTTTTATAAAAAAAACGTCGAAGTTTGTTATACTTGCTGTCTATGTATATGACATAAACCTTATTGAAACTCCAATAGAGCTTCAAAGGGTAATTGATTAGCTAAAGAAAGAATTTGAGATGAAAGATCTTAAAAAGACAAAATTATGCCTTGATTTTCAAATTGGGCATTTGACAAACAACATTTTTGTCCATCAATCTGTCTACACAGAAAAGGTGTTGAAAAGATTTTATGTGGATGGAGCACATCCATTAAGTACTCTGATGGTTGTTCGATCACTTGATGTGAACAAGGATCCATTCCGACCTCAAGAAAAGAATGAGGAACTTCATGGTCCTAAAATATCATATCTTAGTGCAATAGGTGTACTGATGTATCTTACAAATACTACAAGGCCTAATATAGCCTTTTTCAGTTAATTTGTTAGCAAGGTATAGTTCTGCTCCTACTAGGAGACATTGGAATGGGATCAAACATATGTTATGGTATCTAAAAGGGAATACCAATATGGGATTATTTATTCTAAAGATTGCAATCCCGATCTTGTTGGTTATGCTGATGCTGGGTACTTATCTGACTCGCATAAAGCTCGATCTTAAACAGGCTATGTTTTCATATGTGAGGATACTGTCATATCTTGGAGATCTATAAAACAGTCTATCGCAGCTACCTCGTCGAACCATGCTGAGATTAAAGCTATCCATAAAGCAAGCCGAGAGTGTGTGTGGTTGAGGTCCATAATATATTTCATTCGAAAAAAATGTGGTTTGAAATGTGACAAAGTACCCACAATTTTATATGAAGATAATGCAGTATGCATAGCAGAACTTAAGGGAGGATTCATAAAAGAAGATAGAACAAAGTACATTTGGCCAAAGCTCTTCTATACACATGAGCTCTAAAAGAACGATGATATTAATGTACAATAGATTCGTTCAAGTGACAATGTGGCTGATTTATTCACCAAATCTCTTACAACTGTAACTTTCAAGAAGATGGTGCACAAGATCGGAATGCAAAGATTCAAGAATGTTCTTATTAGGGAGAGCTAATACGTGTTGTACTCTTTTTCCTTACGAGGTTTTGTCTTGCTGGATTTTTCTTGTAAGGTTTTTAATGAGGCAACCTATATGCGTATTATTAAACATTCAAAAGGGAGTGTTATGATATTGATATATATCAGTTGTAGTGAATGTCTTTCAAGATCTAGTTGATGTCTATCAGGATTTGATTTATCTGTCTTTTAGTGTGAAATTGGGAGTAAATTTCCCCTATAAATAGAAGGATTTCCTTCATTACTATTCTTCTTTATTCTTAGTTATTTCATAACAGTAACAACTTATTTATAAATTTTTATACTAATAGGTTTGCATCTTCTGACAATTTATAAGATTTCTAAATATTAGATAGATATTCGAAACCTGATTATTATTATTCTTTTAATTGGCCAAGTTTATAAAAATTGCTTATTTGAGAAGAATTTTTAACAAAAAAGCTTTTAGAATAGTACTATTAAAGGGAAACAATTTGTAATTTTTGCATTTTTTATTTGAAATTGCTTCTTTATTACTCCCTTCGTTTAAAAAAGAATGATCTACTTTCCTTTTTGGTCCGTTTAAAAAAGAATGATCCCTTTCCCTTTTTGCAATATTTTAATTTCAACTTTCCACATGACATGTTTAGGACCACAAGATTAAGAATATTTTGATATATTTGACACAACTTTAATTTAAAGCCATAAGATTTAAAAGTCTTCTTTATTTTCTTAAACTTTGTGCCAAGTCAAAGTAGGTCATTCTTTTTTAAACGGAGGGAGTATTTGATAAACAAATTCTGTTTGGCCAATTTTTGTTTTAAAATAATAATAACTTAAAATGTCAAAATAAAATTTATGTTGTATCTAGTATTATTTAATACTCCATTAAGGTTTTAATCAATATAAACGTTAAACAGAAAAATGAAAGAGGGAAAGGGTTACATTTATATAATCAGGAGATATATTGATTAAATTAATGAGAGATAGTTTGATAAATATAAATTTTGGAAAGGATATTATCTTGAATACATTAATTAAGGTTGCCACATCATTTTTCCGATAGGATTATTACAAAATTCGGCCATAGTGACTTTTGTGATAGCCGGAGCAAAGTTAAATGACTTTTGTAAAATGAACGAAAGAAAAATAACTTTTGTGTAATAAACACAAAGTTAAGTGACCATGAGTGAAATTTATTTGACGGGTCATAATTTTTACGATTTTGCTGATTCGTTTTCTTATTACAGGCAGTATATCCAATTGATGCCTCTATTAGTCCAGATGAAAATTTTAAAAGGTGGAAATATGTTGATTACAATTTTACCCTCGCAACATATTGGTCACCATTCTTGATAAAAATGAAAGAAGCAAATGCTGATGGTCCAACAAACACTGGACTCTTCAACCTGTATCTTGATGAAGCTGATGAGAAATGGGCAAACCAAATTGAAGAGTTCGACTATGTCATCTTCAATGGTGGTCACTGGTTTAGTAGGTGCAGTGTTTACTATGAGAACAACCAACTAGTTGGCTGCAGGTACGCTTAATTTTACCTTTGATCACTAAACTTTACTCATTATAATGGTAGTTACAAAATTATTTTTATCCCATTAAACTAACTAAACTATACAGACTATAACAGTAAAGTCACAAAATTCTACTCATCATAGCAGTAAATTAAAGTCACCTTAATGAGTAAGTTTTGTCGTTATAGTGATTAAATTTAGTGACTTTACTGGTATAGACTATAGTGGGTAAGAAATTAATTACTTAATGTAGCAAAAGATGTGCTTCGTGACTTTACCGTTATAGAAGTCGGTAAAGTTTAGTGACTACTAATTTGGTTACATCAATGTGACAAAAGATGGTGTCATAGTTTTGATATTGTAGTTCATAATGTTCAGTGACATTGCGTGAAGTTAACCCATTGTTGCAGGTATTGTGGACTTCCAAATGTTACAGACCTCCCATCTGCTTATGGCTACCAGAGAGCAATAAGGACTGTTTTGAGAACCATCAACAACTCGGAAAACTTTAAGGGCATGATTTTTCTTAGAACGTTTGCACCTTCTCATTTTGAAGGTGGTGAATGGAATAACGGTGGGAATTGTGTGAGGAGAAGGCCATTTACAAACAATGAAACATCTTTGGAAGGTCTTAATTTGGAGTTGTATACAATCCAAGTTGAAGAGTTTAAGGCAGCAGAGAATGAAGGTAAGAAAAAGGGGAAAAGGTTTAGATTGTTGGACACAACACAAGCTATGTTGTTGAGACCAGATGGTCATCCAAGTAAATATGGGCATTGGCAAAACGAGAATGTAGTGTTGTATAATGACTGTGTGCATTGGTGTTTGCCTGGTCCCATTGATTCTTGGAGTGATTTCTTGCTTCATATGTTGAAGTTTGAGGGAAGGGGATCCCATGAAGAAAAACCTCAATTTATGAATCAGTAGAGTATAGAGTTAAGAGTTGAGTTCACCCAATTTCTTGGGATTAAGTTTTTATTCAAAGTCATGTCAAACATTTATGAGCCAATAGCAAATATAGAAAACTTGATCTTTATTTTTATTTTATTGAATTGAGATGAGCTTAAACAGAATGTTATTATAGTGACAATTCATATAGCTGATTACGACTTACTTAAGATGGAGCTATGCACTAAGGGTGTGGCCTAGTGGTTCAATAAAGTTGGATTGAGTACCATGAGGTCTCAGGTTCAATTCTCAGCAGAGACAAACACTAGGTGATTTCTTCCGATCTATTCTAGCCTTGATGAACAAAGTTACCTAATTTCTATTGCTGGTGGGAGGTATCCCGTGGAATTGATCGATGTGCGCAAGTTGGCCCAAACATGAGGGTTATAAAAAAGGAAAAAAGGGTTAAATTTATCCCTCTACTTTAAAAAAATTGGCTAAATATATCATTCGTCATACTTTGGGGTCAAATTTACCTTCATTGTCATACTTTAGGGACAAATTTACCCCTCGACTTTGAAATATTGACTAAATATACCCTTCGTCATACTTTGGAGTCAAATTTATCCTGAATTTCATACTTTGGGGTCATATTTACCCTCATTTTAAAAAAGTAACTTACATAAATCCTTTTTATTGGGTTGTAACACTTTTTGCCATAACTTTGTTAAATTACAAGATATTTCGAATTTTGATTTTTGTGATACATATCTTTAGCCTTGATATATATGCATTATGATATATTTGTAACCGAGTGGTTAGTTAAATAGGGAAGTAACTGATTTTCAATTATTACGGGAAGTAAATCACACTCTAATCTTAGCATAAATACATTTGGTTCCAGATGTATCTCAATTATACATATGGTAAACTTACTAATACTCATTCAAAATTCAATCTCACAAAAAATAAGGTTTAAATATGTTGAAAATATGTTAAATGTATCAAACATTTATAAATGAATAAAAAATATGAATCACTACCAAAAAGTATTTACTATATGTATCACCAGTATTCTGATAACAAATGTATCACTCATATCTATCACTAATATATTCACAACAAATGTATTACTCATATGTATCATCATTTATAGTACGAAAATGTATCAATAAATTAACAACATTTTATATGTATCAGACGCATTAACTAAAAATTTATGTATCAACATCAAATTCGATATCTAATTTTGCAGATCATTATAGTGGTCATCATCATTGTCATGATACCACTAGAAACTATGAGATTTTTTAGCTTCTACATTGTGAAGATCTTTCAAAAGAATATGAATGCTTGTCAACATGAAGCACACAGTAAATCTTTGAAAATTTTAAGGAAAAAAAAGAGTAATAGAGATAGGGAAAAATTGAACCAAATTGTAAATTGCAAATGATAAGATCTAATGAAAAAATTTTAATTTGATTTTTTTTAGATATTTAAGAGATTCTCTCCTATTATTTATTCTCCTAAAATAAATGTAAATCTATAACTTCCTTATTTAATATTTATCAAGAGGAAAAAGAGAAATATGAGATTTTATGAAATAGTTTAAAAGATAGGAGATTTTATGTATTTATCCCTCTTATGTTTGTGTTTTTGTGTCACTTATCCTTAAACTTTCTCTTGTACCCTTCCCTTAACAGAAAAGCCCAAATCAACAGTAAATTGTCCAATTTTTAAAAATAAATCACACCCTAATCTAATTCGCTCAATCCGACCCGCAAAAAATACACAAACAAATATACCCTTCCCTCGGTTCTATTGGTCGAAGTTTTTCAACGAACAAAAATACTTTTCTTTCAATGTGCAACTCTGATAGGTTTTTTACAAATAAACAAAACGTAAAATGGAATGGGATA
Organism: Capsicum annuum; assembly: GCF_002878395.1. Classification (NCBI taxonomy): domain Eukaryota; kingdom Viridiplantae; phylum Streptophyta; class Magnoliopsida; order Solanales; family Solanaceae; genus Capsicum; species Capsicum annuum. The sequence goes on from NC_061114.1 coordinate 103,655,449, forward strand.
ACGGAGAAGCATAGAACTGGAGAAAATGTCTATTACAAACTTTGCGTTTGTTCAATTATGTTCGAATTTTAAAATTTGGTATGCAATACTATGTGCATCTAGATTCTAGAACCAGTGAATAAAGTTTCTGAGCAAATGACATGATAAAAAATTTGTATAGGTCTAAATTACATATAAAGATATATGAAAAAAGAGATGTCACGATTGGCACATAGGGAGACCTCTTAACTCAATCATGCAGAGAAATATTCAATGGGCCTAATTTATTAAATTTGACCATCAAGTGCCATTTTTCATGAATTTTGCACTGATGCAGATTCATGAACTGAGAGAGGGATATATTTCTTTATGTTTGCACTGATGCAGATCAATTTTTCATAAGCTATGTACTGATAAATATCTAGTGGTTTAATCTTGTTGAAAAAATTTGACCAACAAACTGAAGGGGGTATATTTGTTTATGTCTTTTTTGGGGCTCGAGTAGGATCGACCGGGTTATATTAAGGTGTATTTTATTTTTAAAAGTAGGACATTTAACGATGATTTAAGCTTTTCTAATAAGAAATGATACATATGAAAAATTTCTTTAAAACGAGAGTAAATTTGACCTCAAAATATGACGAAGGTATAATTAGCTAATTTTTCCAAATAGAGGGGTAAATTTAGCTCCAAAATATGATAACAAGGATAAATTTGACTTCAAAGTATGACGAAGGATATATTTATCCAATTTATCAAAGTAGAGAAGTAAATTTGACCTTTTTCCTAAAAAAACAAAAGATGGAGCAATAGTTGATTGTAGTAACTTTTCTTTTTTCTTTAATCTTAAAGTGAAAATGAGTTACCTGACTTTGATCCTTTTAATAACTTTCTTGAAGTTTATGTAATGACTTTTGTTTAGCAAAAAATTGACAAATCCCAGAAAATAAGTTCTTAAATCTTAATAGGAACCAAAAGGGTAAATTTCATATAGAGTACACTTAAATGACACTAAAAAAAGAATAATAAGAAGTCGGTCTGATGCATTAGAGCTCCCGCTATGCATAAAATTGAAAAAAGGTCTGACCATAAGGGTCTATTGTGATTTGTATGCAGCCTTAATTTGCACTTAAACGACACTAGCATATATTAAATTAGTTTTCGTAATACTTCATAGTTGTCCAAACATAGCTATTAACTAATTACCACCGCCACTACCCAAAAAAGAAAAGGCCAAACACATCGACGACTCCCTAAACTTGGCACCATATTTCACTTTGGCACCTCAAATGGACGTTGTTCACTTTTGGCACATCAAGTAGCCATAAAGTGTGTCACTTTGGCACCTTTTGCTGAATCAGCAAAAATATACCTTGTGCGTGTTTTACACACGCTGATGACATGGAAAGGGACCAATTATAAAATGACATTTGTCATTTTTATAAAAATAATTATTATATAATTAATTTAAATAAAAAATATTAATAATCCCATCCCCCACCTTATATCATCTTCCTAACCACCCTATATTATCTTCATCAACCCACCCCACCCCCAAATCTTTTACCGCCACCCCCCCAAATTATCTTCTGCCACCCTCTCCTACCCTATCTCTAAATCATTTGTCACCACCCGACCCTCCCCTACTCCTACCTATGTAAGACCTCGCAAAGTTCCCTCGTAGTACGAACCTTAGAGCGAGTCAAGTGAAGTATAATTCCAGACTTAAAAGATTGAGAAGTGACTTCCCAAGTGATTGGTGTTTAAAACATATAGAATTTTCTTAAATTTGACTTTTTGTCATGAAGATAATTGAATTAACTTTCCAACAATATCAATTTCGTCCAAATTTGATATTGGGGTGAGAAGTTACAGCCGTTTTACAGAGAGTTGTCGGAACCGCCCAGGTGCGACAGATGATCCTATGGACCATCGTTCGGCCCATCACAACCAAGGCAGTAACTTTATTTTATGGCCCAAGTACGACGGTCAAAATGACGGACCGTCAAGGATGCGATGGACCGTTCCGCTCAAGAATTGTGGCCTCTCCTGGCCAACGTGCGATGGACCGTTGGGTAAGCGACGGAACATTATTGAATTCGTTGTATCGAGGCAGTGTGTTCAATTTTCTAGCCAACGTGCGACGGACGATTCGACGGACCATTATACTTGCGACAGACTATCGCTTCGACCATCGCAGCCCCCGTTCAGTGTTTTTAACTTATTTTAACAAGGGGCTTTTTAGTCTTCCACTCTTTTATACCCTGATATATTCCAAATGAAGCAAATGGCTTCATTCATCATCCATAACACAAGAGAGCTAGGGTTTCTTCCTCAAGATCAAATCTAAAACCCTTGTCCAAGAAATCCAAGAACTCACCATAGAGTCTACAAATTTAGTTGAGATTTAAGTTCCCCAAGTTCAAGGATTGAAAGAACCCTCTCTCAAGAGTAAGAAAAAGAGTTTAAAGCAAGCTTATTCATCTAATTTCATCATCTAAGGTATGTGAGATTTTGAACATGGGTAATCCTTTCACCCTTGTGCCCAAAGGCTTATTTAAACTATAATTTTCTGCAACTCATGAAATTTTACATGAAATTGAATTAGGGTTTTTCACCCATTGTCATTGTTTGCAAGCTTTTGATGTTTTCCATGAATTGAGAGTCTAATGGCATAATTTTTACATATTTTCTTGAGAAATTGCAGCTGGGTCTATACCCTATTATTTTAATCCTTGAGAAGTTAATAGTTGAAATATTTGAGATGTTGAAGTATATGAGTATGTTGAGATTATGAGCTAAATTGCTATAAATTCCATATTTCTATATCATTTATGAATCTATATGCTATCTATTATAGTTTTAACTTGAAATTAAATTATGGGTCATTAAGCCCTACTTGAGACTTGCAATTTTATGAACTATTGTGCTATAAGCACCCATGATTTGAGTATTTTGATATTTATTAAGAAATGCTTTGACCTAATGGTCATAGAGTTTTGAAATAAACTTGACTACATGAGATTATAGATTTGATTGTTGTGTTCTTGTGAACCATGAGGTTATTTTGAAAGTGGATTTTTATGAGATGAGTGAAATAAACTAAAGGGAGTAGTATTTAGCACCAAGTTGGGTAAGTTACTACGGTTTCTTACCCCAAAACTATGTGCCACCGTAGGTTTGAGATTTTGGGCCTAAGACCGAGATGATTAAGCCCGAGCCCGAGATAAGTGATCATTGAGTTGAGGTTATACTTCTTGGCAAGAGTATGATACCTTTCCCCAACGTGAGGTTTCTTCCTTAGGAGGACAAGATGTTGGACTCCATATAGCTCGCATGGTTTATGTCGGTTAAGAGAACCTTCCTAAACTAAAGTATTTTCCATTGAGATAGAATATTTTCCCTAAATCTTTGAGATGAGATATTTTATAAATTAAACTAATTACTTTTGAGTATTTTCCAAAGAAGGAAGTAGTTTTCTCTACTAATAAGAGTTGATCATTAGTTTTTAAACCAAAGACATATGATTCCGAGTTCCAAGTGTTTGAGTTCAAAAGAGTTAAAAGTTCTCGAGCAATAAAGAAGTTTTTCTCTCCAAGTGATATATGCATGAGTTGAAAGTATTTTTTAAAGCTTCCTTCATCCTATGAGTAATGAGAATAAGAGGAGAGCATAGATTTTAAAGCCAAAGTATAATGACTCACGAGATTTATGTTACATGCTTCATTCTACATGATTTATGAGCTTTACATTTTAGACTTATTCAATCCATGTGAGTCATTCCTATTTGCATGCATGATTTGATTAAAGAGTATTGATATTGTTTTATGTAAATGCATACACCCCTACATACTCAGTATATTTCCAAGTGTTGATCCACATATACGTCTATGTGCTACATTGTCTTATAATGTAGGTTCAGGTGCTCAGTCCTAGCCTCGTTAGTGATTCCCTAGTACCTTCGTCTACATTCATACAATGGTGAATCCTCATGGTTTGAGGACCTATATTCAGACATTTCAATATTCGAGTGTTTATGTTATCACTTTTAGTTTAGTTTGAGTCAGTTGGGGACCTGTACCAACAAATCTTGAGTTCATGGAGTAGTAGAGGCTTTGTCAGATTAGTTATCAGACTGTGATAGAGTATTATCTTCCTATTTCTTTTCATTTGATATGACAGTGCCAGTGTTTTGTATATTCCTTCTATAAGTTATTATGAGAAGTGATAGGCTTAAAGGGTTAGCTTGGGGCTACTTGTAGCCCTAAACACCGTGTGACGTCTCGAGAGTTGATTTTAGGTCGTTACAAACTTGGTATCAGAGCCTATAATTTTAAGGAGTCCTAGGGAGTCTGACAAGCCACATTGAGTAGAGTCTTGACCATCGGTGTATAGCATGCCACATCTATGAGTAAGAGGCTACAAGATATTTTAGGAAAATTTGTTTATTTCTTTTGGATTCTATCGTGCCTACAATTGTCCCTCTCATCTAATAATTCATGCTCTTCTATTTCAGAAAATGCCTCTCCGAAAAGTGTGTCCACAGGAACAATGATGAGAAACCCTCATCTATTGATTTTTTGAATGAGACAGTGTCTCATGTTGAGTTTCGGGTGGCCTTTCAGGCGTTAGCCTAAGCAGTCACCGCCAATGTTCGGTCCAATAACCAGGTTGCAGTTGCTAATCAGCAGGGAGGTAATGTAGCTACGTCTAGGATTTGTAATTTTATGTGGATGAATCCGCTAGAGTTTTATGGGTCCAAGGCAGGTGAGGACCCACAGTTGTATCTTGAGGAGGTGAGAAAGATCATGCAGGTGATATATGTTTCTGAAGAAGAAAGTGTTAAGTTGGCGTCTTACGAGTTGAAGTACATAGCTTATAACTGGGTTGTATCGTGGAGAAAGGGTAGAGGTGAGTATGCTGCTTCTATGACCTGGCAGGTGTTCCAAGATACATTCTTGGACAAGTTCTTTCCGCTTGAGATGAGGGAAGAAAAGATTGAGGAGTTTATGAACTTAAGGCATGGCTCCATGACTGTTAAAGAGTACTACTTGAAGTTCAACCAGTTTGCCAAGTATGCTCCTGATTTGATTTCTGACACCCGAGCTAGTATGAGCAAGTTCGTGACAGGTGTTTCTAGTTTGGTGCTAAAAGAGTGTAGGACTATGATGCTACATAAGGATATGGATCTATCTAGGTTGATGACGCATGCACAACAGATAGAGATAGATAAGATTAGAGAGAGAGAGACAAAGTGAGGGGTAAGAAGAGGGCTAGATCTGAGCAGCATGAGTATAGTCAGACTAGGTTCCATGGAGGAAACCGCCCTTAATTTCAAAGACATCCGTCTATTCTAGCGCCTTCATCAGCTAGTGCTCCCGTGCCTAGAGATAGGCAGAAATAAGAGAACAGGTCTTTTATGTCTAGGTCACAGAATAGTGTTGGTAACAGGCCCCGTTATCCTCCTTATGCTAAGTGCGGTAGGGATCATCCCGGTGAGTGTTTCACAGATTTGAGGGGTTGTTTTGGTTGTAGTAAGTAGGGCCGCCACAGACTTAGAGATTTTCCACATGCTAGGAAGGGGACCAGAGATGCCCGACCTCAGACACAGACTACTAGTACACCAGTTTCTGTCCCTCTTCCCGCCCCTGTTCAGGGAACTTCATCTAGCACTGCTTGCGGTCAACGCCAGAACAGATTCTATGTCTTACCATCCCATCAAGAGCAGGAGGACTCTATCGATGTTGTTACCGGTATGCTCTGCATCTTTTGTTTTGATGTTTATGTGTTGTTGGAACCCCGGTCAAGTCTCTCCTATGTGACCCCACTTGTGGCTGTGAATTTCAAAATGAGTTCCGAAAAGATTCCTGAGCCTTTCCTAGTCTCCACACCAGTAGGGGAGTTAGTTGTTGCTAAATAAGTGTATAAAGATTGTCCTGTTACTGTTCTTCATAGAGTTATACTTGCTGATTTGATAGAACTAGACATGGTGAATTTTGACCTTATTTTGGGTATGGATTGGCTTCATTCTTGTTATGCATCTATAGATTGTTGTACCCGTATGGTCAAGTTTCAGTTCCCTGATGAGCCAGTTTTTGAGTGGTCCAAGAGTTTGGTATCTTCCAAGAGTCATTTTATCTCCTATCTCAAAGTCAAAAAACTAATATCCAAGGGTTGCATCTATCACCTAGTTAGAGTCAAAGACACTAAGTCCGAGGCTCCAACTATTCAGTCAGTCAATATTGTTAACGAGTATCCAGATATTTTTCTGGAAGATCTCCTAGGGGTACCTCCCGATAGAGAGATAGAATTCCAGACTGACCTTCTTCCCGACACTCGTCCCATTTTTATTATACCATACCGTATGGCACCAACTGAGCCTAAGAAGTTGAAAGAGAAACTCAAAAATCTTTTAGACAAAGGTTTCATAAGGCTCAATATTTCTCCTTGGGGCGCACCTGTCCTATTCGTGCGGAAGAAAGATAGTTCTTTGCGTATGTGCATTGACTATCGTCAGTTTAACAAGGTCACAGTAAAAAATAAGTACTCTCTTCTAAGAATTAATGACCTATTTGATCAGTTGCAAGGTGCAAGTTATTTCTCCAAGACTGACCTTAGATCCGGCTATCATCAACTTAAAGTGAGGGAATATAATATTCCAAAGACAATCTTCCGAACCCACTATGGTCACTTTGAGTTTCTAGTCATGTCTTTCGGGCTAACCAATGCCCCAACAGCTTTTATAGACCTCATGAATCGAGTATTCAAGAAATATCTTGATATATTTGTCATAGTGTTTATAGATGTCATCCTTGTCTGCTCCCGCAGTGGGCATGATCATGCAGATCATCTTAGAATTGTTTTGTAAACTCTTAGAGGTCACCAGTTGTTCGTCAAATTCAGTAAGTGTGAATTTTGGCTAAGGTCTGTAGCCTTTCTGGGTCATATTATTTTAGCCGAAGGTATTAGAATTGATCCCTAAAAGACATAAGCTGTAAGAAATTGGCCTAGACCTATCTCTCCATCTGATATTAGAAGTTTCTTGGGTCTAGCAGGCTACTACCGCCGTTTTATTGAAGGTTTCTCCTCTATTGCATCTCCCATGACCCGGTTGACTCAAAAGAAAGTTAAGTTCCAGTGGTAAGATTCCTATGAGAAGAGTTTTTAGGAGTTGAAAACTCGACTTACTTCAGCCCCTGTGTTGACTTTGCCTGATGGTACAGATGATTTTGTGGTGTATTATGATGCCTCTAGAGTTGGCTTGGGTTGTGTGTTGATGCAAAAAGGTAAGGTTATAGCTTATTCCTCTAGACAGTTAAAGCCGCATGAGAAGAATTACCTAACTCATGATTTTGAGTTAGCTGATGTGGTCTTTTCTTTGAAAATCTGGAGACACTATCTTTATGGTGTCTATGTTGACGTGTTTACTGATCATAAGAACCTGCAATATGTGTTTACTCAGAGAAAGTTGAATCTTAGGCATATGAGGTGGTAAGAGCTGTTAAAAGACTATGATACGAGTGTGTTGTATCACCCGGGCAAGGCTAATGTAGTGTCGGATGCCCTTAGCAGATTGTCTATGGGTAGTGTTGCCCATATAGAGGAAGGTGAGAAAGAGTTAGCTCGTGATGTGTATTATTTGGCTAGATTGGGTGTTAGGTTTCTTGGTTCATCTGAGGCAAGTACTTTGGTGCAGAGTAGTTTCGAATCCTCTTTAGTTTCAAATGTGAAAGAGAAGCAAGACAGAGATCCTAGTTTGGTTAGACTGAAGGAGTCAGTTAAGGACCAAAAGGTAGAGGTTTTCTCCCAAAGGAGAGATGGCGTGTTGAGATTGTAGGGTAGATTGTGTGTTTTGTATGTTGATGATCTGAGGCAGAGGATTATGGCTGAAGCGCATGGCGCGCGGTATTCTATTCATCCCAGCACTACCAAGATATACCACGACTTATGGAAAATCTATTGGTGGAATAGTATGAAGAAAGATATAGCTAGGTTTGTAGCAAAGTATGTGATTTACCAAATACCTGGTAGTGTGATGCAGAGTTTGGTATACCCACTTGGAAGTGGGAGGTGGTGAATATGGACTTCGTGATTAGGTTACCTCTTTCGCGTCGTCATATGATTCTATTTGGGTTGTTGTGGATAGGCTGACTAAGTCCGCATATTTCTTGCCCGTGCACACATCTCATACAACTGAGGATTATACTAGATTGTATATTCGGGAGTTAGTCAGGTTGCATGGAGTTCCCTTGTCCATCATTTCGAATAGGGTCACTCAATTTACTTCTCAGTTTTAGAGGGCGTTTCAGCAGGGTCTTGGTACCCAAGTTCTTTTGAGTTTTGCTTTTCAGCCACAGACAGATGGCCAAGCTGAGAGGACCATTCAGACCTTGAAAGATATGTTGAGGGCATGTGCTCTTGATTTCAAAGGTAGTTGGGATGAGCATTTGCCATTGATAGAATTTGCCTATAACAATAGTTACCATGCTAGCACCGGGATGACACCATTTGAGGCCTTGTATGGTAGGAGATGTAGATCACTCGTAGGTTGGTTTGAAGTGGGAGAAGCTGTCGTGATTGGGCCTGATGCAGTGTTTGAAGCTATGGAGAAAGTTAAGTTAATTAGAGAAAGGTTCAAGACAGCTCAGAGTTGTCAAAAATCTTATGTCGATTTGAGGAAAAGAGATCTTGAGTTTGAGGTGGGTGATTTGGTATACTTGAAGATTTCACCCATTAAAGGGGTGAAGAGTTTCGGTAAAAAGGGAAAGCTTAGTCCCCGTTATGTTGGCCCGTATAGAGTTTTGAGCCATATTGGGAAAATAGCCTATGAGGTTGAGTTGCCTGCGGATTTGTCAGCCGTTCATCCTATTTCTCATGTTTCCATGCTTAAAAAGCATATTGGTGATTCTGTTATAGTAGATCCCTCAGAGAGTGCTGATATTCAGAACAGTCTTTCATACAATGAGATTCCTATTGAGATCCTAGATTTCAGATCCATAGACTAAAGAACAAAGAGGTTCCCTTGGTCAAACTGTTGTGGCGGAACCAGTCAGTTGAGGGCGCTACTTGGGAGGCAGATGTAGACATGTGAACCAAGTACCTGCACCTCTTTTTCGCAAGTTCAGATTGATCCGAAGGTATTATTCTTTCTTAATTCAGCCTTTCTAATCTAAAGTTCAGCTATATATCTATTCTTGCATGAGTTCTTGCAATTTTCAAGGTATTCAAGAGTTTGAGAAATTTTAAGCCGTTTAGCGAATTGCTTCAGCTATGTGTACTCTATTTTAATGTGTTCCTAGTCTAACTAGTGATATTCGAGGATGACTGTTTCCAAGAAGGAGATATTGTAAGACCCCACAAAGTTCCCTCGTAGTCCGAGCCTTAAAACGTATCAAGTGAAGTGTAATTCCAGACCTAAAAGATTGAGAAGTGACTTCTTAAGTTATTGGTGTTTAAACCATATAGAATTTTCTTAAATTTAACTCTTTGTCATGTAGAGAATTGAATTATCTTTCCAATGATACCAATTTCTTCCAAATCCGGTATCGGGGTGAAAAGTTATGGCCGTTTTACTGAGAGTTGTTGAAACTGCCCAGGTGCGATGAACAATTCGATGGACCATCAAGTCTGCGAAGGCCCGTCTCTCGGCCCGTCGCAACCAAGGAAGTAACTCTCTTTTTTGGCCCAAGTGTGATGGCCAAAATGACGGATTATCAAGGATGCGACGGACCGTCGCTGGGACCGTCGCACTCAGGAATTATGGCCTCATTCTGGCTAACGTGTGACGGACGATCCGATGGACCATTGGGTATGCGATGGACCATTGCATCAAGGTAGTGTGTTTAATTTTCTGCCCAACGTGCGACGAAAGATCCAACAAATCGTCAGACTTGCGACGGACCATCGCTTCGACCGTCGCATCCCCCGTTCAGTGTTTTTAACTCATTTTAACAAGGGGATTTTTTATCTTTCCACTCTTTTGTACCCTGATATATTCCAAATGAAGCAAATGGCTTCATTCATCATCCAAAACACAAGAGAGCTAGGGTTTCTCCCTCAAGATCAAATCTAAAACCCTTCTCCAAGAACTCACAATAGATTCTACAAATTTAGTTGAGATTTAAGTTCCCCAAGTTCAAGTTTTGCAAAAACTCCCTCTCAAGAGTAACAAGAAGAGCTTAAAGCAAGCTTGTTCATCCAATTTCATCATCTAAGGTATGTGGGGTTTTGAACATGGGTAATCCTTTCACCCTTGTGCCCAAAGGCTTATTTAAACTATAATTTTCTGCAACTCATGAGATTTTACATGAAATTGAATTAGGTGTTTTCACCCATTGTTATTGGTTGTAAGATTTTGATGTTTCCCATGAATTGAGAGTCTAATGGCATAAATTTTACATGTTTTCGTGAGAAATTATAGCTGGGTGTATACCCCATGATTTTAATCCTTGAGAAGTTAATAGTTGAAATTTTTGAGATATTAAAGTATATGAGTATGTTGGGATTATGAGCTAAATTGTTGTAAATTCCAGATTTTTATATGATTTATAAATCTATATGCTATCTATTATGCATTATGATGAGTTTTAACTTGATATTGAATTATGAGTTACTAAGCCCTACTTGAGCTTGTAATTTTATGAACTATTGTACTATAAGCACCCATGATTTGAGTATTTTGAGATTTATTGAGAAATGCTTTAACCTAATGGTCATAGAGTTTTGAAATCCACTCTACTACATGAGACTACAGATTTGATTGTTGGGTTCTTGTGAACCATGAGATTATTTTGAAAGTGGATTTTCATGGGATGAGCGAGATAAACTAAAGGGAGTAGTATTTAGAATTGAGTTAGGTAATTTACTATGATTTCTTACCCCAGAACTACGTGCCACCATAGGTTTGAGATTTTGGGCCTAAGGCCGAGATGATTGGGCCTGAGGCCGAGATAAGTGATCACTGAGTTGAGGTTATACTCCTTGAAAAGAGTATGACACCTCTTCCCAATGTGAGGTTTTTTCCTTAGGAGGACAAGACGTTGGAATCCATGTAGCTCATATGGTTTATGTCAGTCAAGAGAACCTCCCTAAACTAAAGTATTTTCCATTGAGATAGAATATTTTCCCCAAATCTTTGAGATGAGATATTTCTAAAGTGAATGAATTACTTTTGAGTATTTTCCAAAGAAGGAAGTAGTTTTCTCTACTAATAAGAGTTGATCATCAGTTTTTAAACCAAAGTCATATGATTCTGAGTTCCAAGTGTTTAAGTTCAAAAGAGTTATAAGTTCTTGAGCAATAAAGAAGTTTTTCTCTCCATGTGATATATGCATGAGTTGAAAGTATTATTTAAAGCTTCCTTTATCCTATAAGTAATGAGAATAAGAGGAGAGCATAGATTTTAAAGCCAAAGTATAATGACTCATAAGATTTATGTTACATGCTTCATTCTAGATGATTTATGAGCTTTACATTTTAGACTTATTCAAGCCATGCGAGTTATTCCTACTTGCATGTGTAATTTGATTAACGAGTATTAATATTATTTTGTGTAAATGCATACACCCCCATATACTCAGTACATTCTCAAGTGTTGATCTACATATATGTCTATGTGCTCATTGTCTTATAATGTAGGTTCAGGTGCTCAGTCCCAGCCTCGTCAGTGATTCCCGAGTACCTTCGTCTATATTTCTACAGTGGTGAGTCCTCATAGTTCGAGGACCTATCTTTAGACATTTCAATATTCGAGTGTTTATGTTATCACTTTCAGTTCAGTTTGAGTCAGTTGGGGAGCGTCCTAATGGCTCTCGTGTGCATAGAGTAGTAGAGGCTTTGTCAGACTAGTTATCAGACTGTGACCGAGTATTATTTCTATATTTTCTTTCATTTGATATGATAGTGCCAGTGTTTTGTATATTCCTTATTGAATGGGTTATTATGAGAAATGATAGGCTCAAAGGGTTAGCTTGGGGATACTTGTAGCCTTAAGCACCGTGTGACGTCCCGGGAGGTAATTTTAGGTTGTTACAACCTACCCACCCCTTCCATGACTTCAACCCTAACTTTTTTTCCCTTAAACTCCATGCTGTCTCTTTCTCGATTGTTCGAGCTTATTTTATTTTTTCCCTTACTCGCCTCGTCTGTCTTTTGTCGTGGTATGAGAGAGATTGTTGATGTTGTGTATTTATGGAGAAGGTCATATGTGTCTATTCAGTAGGTAAAAGAAAATGGAGAAGAAAAAAGTATTTTGTTGTGTTCTTTGTATGTGTTGATGGAATGGATAAAAATGTTGAAGGAAAGGAGTTGATTTGTTAGTCGGTCTCCCCTATGTTTGTACTATTCTGTTTTTTAAGTGTTGAAGAAGGGTATATTTTGTTTTTGGGTGTTAATGATGTCGTGGGTGGGAGAGGAGAATTTTATTTTCGTTGCTAGGTGTTGTTGACTTGTTCATGGAGAAGAAACTGTTAGTGGGAATAGAAGGTGTAAATATGGAGGTGATGAATTCGGGGAGTTGTTGCTATGGACAAGGAGTATTTGTTAGTTGTCATTGGGTGCTATTCGTGTGTTTATGGTGTAATGGTCAAGAATTAGGATTAGAGGGTGTGTTCCGTTGATTAATGGAAGGAGTATTATTTGGTGTTCATGGTGTGTATTATTGTTGTGGGTATGTTAATGAAGTGAGTATTTTGTTAATGGAGTGAAATTTGTTTTGAGTGTTAATTTCTAGAAATTGGAGAGGAACCTGTAACTTTGTTAGTTCCTGATTAAGTGAAGTATAATTGTTAGATAATGAGGAGATGTGTTTACCAATCTTGAAAAATTCAACCTCCATTAATGGAGGTTAAGCTAAAGAAAGATTGTGTGGAGAAGACAATGTGAGGGACTTTTTTATAATTATTTGGTCAATAAAACACGTGTCATTAATTCATTGGACCAATTGTTGCTGATCTGGCAATAGAGGTTTTCAATAATTTTTAAAAAATTTAAAGATAAAAATTATGAAAATACCCCTCAAACACGCTTTCAATGCGTGTAGCACATGATTTTTGCTGATTCAGCAAAAGGTGCCAAAGTGACACACTTTATGATTACTTGAAGTGCCAAAAGTGAACAACGCCCACTTGAGGTGCCAAAGTGAAAGATGGTGTCAAGTTTAGGGGGTCATCGATGTGTCTGGCCATATAAGTAAATTATGTAAGGTTATGTACTTGATGCAGCTATTGGATACAGGTCAATACTTTATACTTTTCCCATAACCGTTATGGGCATCAACAACATATGAGAAGCGATGGTAGAAAGGATTGCAAAAAAGTTCATGGAATATATTCAACGATTCTTGAGTTTTGAGAGAAGTAATTCACATTCATCTTTAAAAATATAGGTAACATTAGAGCATTTTAAGTAATGTTTTTAAACTAAAACGTAATATTTTATTTTAGAAAACTTTCCAGGATATTTATGAAATTCTTCCTTGCCAGTGCAATTGTTAACCATGCAACATTACTGCCAAGAAGACAACAAAATTCTGAACGTTCAAATATTTCTAGGCTGAAATTACATCATACATGTTAACTGTCGAACAAAAATCTAGATCATTGTATTATTTAGAGTGTATGCACAAATTTTTACAGTTGATACAGTTAAATGATATAAAAAAAATTCACCAAAGAAACACTACTCCACTCTACTCTAGAATGAAATCTTAATGAATACTAAAATATGAAGTGTTAAAATGTACACAACAAAAGCTGACTTGAACAACATAAGTTTATGCAACTTTTCCAGTCTACCAGGCTTTTGACGAAGATCAACGATATAATCTAAAGAAACACGTCCCCTATCAGTGCTGCTTCTTGCATACCTATTCCGAGTGGCATTAGTATCTGCACTGCTTGCTTCAAGCTTTCTCCAAAGACCATTTAATCTCTCTAATTCCATCTCCTTTAGATGAACATCATTAACAAGGCCCTCTGCTTGGGCCTAAAATAGATGGAAAAAAACAAAGATTAGAGAGCCACACAAAAAGATAAAAAATGAAAAAAAAAAAATAAAGAAGTAGCACATTTAAGTCCATAATTAAGTTAAATAGCAACAAAATTGACGTGGGATAGCAACAATGGCAATATTTTAGTGATTTCTTATCCTCCCTTATTTTTCTTTCTTTCTCTTTCTTGTATTTTTAACCTTTTTTCCTTGTTAGTTTTTTTTTTCATTTTTTTTATCGTTTTGATTTTTGTTCTATTTTGATTTCTTTTTCTTTTAATTTTTTTCTTCGCTATTTTTTTCTCTTCTATTTCTCACTTTTTGTTTCCTTTTTCATTCTTTTATTGATTTTTATTTTTCATTTTTAATATTTTTCTTTTTCTTTTTCTATTTTCATTTTCTTCTCCTTTTTTTTTCCTTTCTTTCTTTTCGCTTTTATTTTTACTCTTCTATTTCTAACTTTTATTTCTCTCCTTTTTTTTTCCCTTTTCACTTCTTTTTCATTTTTTTTTTCTTTTTCTATTTTTTTTTTTTTTTTTTTTAACTCTTCCTTTCTCTTTCTTCTTTTTTTTTTTTCCTTTTTTTTTTTTTTTTTTTTTTTTTTTAAAGTATTTTTTCCTTTCTCATTTTCTTTTGGATTCTATTTTATATTTTCTTTGAATTTTTGAAAAATATGGCTACATCGAGCACAAGTAATGGACTATAAAAACATCATAATCATTTATTATATTTGTATTTACACCATTGTTTATATTTTATATCTGTTGATACAATTGCATTCATATTTTATCGTTTGCACATGTATTTTTATGTATTTTATAGTTTGCACTTGTATTTGTATTTTATAGTTCACACTTATATTTATATTTTATAGTTCGCACTTGTATTTGTATTTTATTGTTCACACTATCACTTGTATTTATATTTTATAGTTCACACTTATATTTGCATTTATTGTTCGCACTATTATTTATATTTTATATAATTTGCACTTATTTATACAATGAAACATATACAAATGATTTATACATGTTCATATTTATACTTGAACCATAAATATACAAATGATACATATATGTATAATTTATACTTATCCATATACATATTATGTTTATAAAAATACATATCATTTATACTTGTTTATATTTTATCAAATGATACATGTTTATACAACATGAATCATACATATACAAATGATACATGTTTATACATATACAAGAGAAAAGTCATCATTTCACTCCTGAACTTGTCCGCTCAACTTACTTTAACCCTTTAACTTCACTGATAATTGTTTACTCCCCTTAATAATTTTATAGTGAATTAAATACCACCTTAAAAGATATAATACCACTCTCACAATGAAGAATGTATTACACGCACCCACAAATTAGCGCCACATTACTGTCACATCGTTGCCGCGTCACAAACTATTAAAAAAGTGTCATATATAAATGAACACACGGAGCCAAGGAGCTCAGATTTTCTGGCGAATTATGAATGAAAACGCCATCCCTACCGACCAAACCACCAATTTTCCCACCCCAAACTCGCCTGAAATCAATGATCAAACCTAACCCCCATCGAAAAATACCATAAATTAGTGACCAAAAATCCAACCCACCTAATAAATCCAACTAAACCAACACCAAATTCTCTAAAACCAATGAAAAAGACCCCCCAAATCATGTTGATTTTTTAACATGATATATGAACAAACACAAACCCAAATTAAAGTTGGAAGAGTTTTCAAGAAGCAAGCAATCTTTATCAGCTATATCTCACATTATTTTGCCTATATAAACATTGGCAAAACAATATATATTATTCCACTCTGATATTCCGGCGAAACTCACTGGGAAAACAATCAAAACAGCCTTACAAGAGAATATACATACAAAATTAACACCACCGCCACCATTAACACCACCGCTAATGACTTTTCTTCAATTTCAGTTTCATTTTAATTTTTCAAATCCATAAAGATAATTTTTAATTTTTTAAATCTAATTTCAATTTTTTTACTGATCTTAAGCCAAGGGGTTAAAGGAAGAGAAATTGAAGGTGGGGATTGTGGGTTTAGTAATTGAAGGATGAGAAATTAGAGTGGAGGGGCTGCTGGTGGTGGATTTAGTAGTTGAAAGCGCGGGCGGGGTGAGGGTTGGCGGGTTTGGGAAGGAGAATTATTTTTAGGAATATATATATATATATATATATATATATATATATATATATATATATATTAGGAGATTTTTTTTTTTAAAAAAATAAGATTCACATATTTTATTTTTTATTTTTAAAATGTTACGTCAGCATTAAGGGTTGAAATTAATTCACTATAAAACTGTTAAGGGGGGTAAAATAAATGAAAGTTTGGTTTAAGTGCTAAAGTAAGTTGAGCGGACAAGTTTAGATGTGAAATGATGATTTTTCTCTATATGCAAATGCAAATGATAAATTTGACATACAAATACTAACGCTATATTTGTATTAAATGGTACATTGCATATTTGTATATTTTAGACTCATACAAATACAATTAATACATATACTTGTTCGTACACAAATACATATGATTTATGCATATTCACAAGTAAACTATTCAAATACAAATAATAAATTTATTTAAAATGTATAGTTTGACACAAATCTATACTATATTAAAAGTTTGAAGAACCTTAAAAATATTGTTTGAACTTTTTGCCCTTCATTAAAAGTCTCTGCTTTAGACAAAATCGTCTTTTCACTATTTTCCTAATATTTAATAGCTGAAAATTAATTAAATATTTATAGTAAAACCTTTCCTTATTAGAAGTCATCAAAATTAATGACAACTAATGTCTTTTTCATTAGTTTACTAATTCTAAATCAATTAAAGTTGATTTTAAGAAAATTTAAAAAATTTACAAATAAATATGAAAATATAAGAAATACCAAATTTTTAGAAGTTTTAAATATGTAATTTAAGATTTTCTAAAGATTTAACTTTAAAAATAAAGAAATATTTTAAACATAGAAAAAAAGTTCGTACTACAGATATGATTGAAATCAATACGTCTCTTTTAGCCTTAACAACACGAAAAAGAGGTACTTCATTACAAACTCAAAAGTGACGATCCGTTGACCACTTGAAATTTCTGGTGATAGAATATACATGTGCTTTCAATAAAATATATGTTATGTTTACGTTATTAAATTAAAGTGTAAAAGATTTTTAAGAAGTGATTTGACTGTTTTGTACTTCATTAAAATTTTTTGCAACAGATAAAATTGTCTAATTTTAAATAACCAAAAATAACACGTGCGAGCCCGTGCGATTCAACTAGTAAATAAAAAATGTAAGAAACATATAAATATATAACAACAAAAAAAGAACGAAAAAAATATAAAAAGAAAAAAAATGAAACAATAAAGAAAAAAAAGAAAATACAAAAAAATAGTGCAAAGCAAAAAAGAAAATGTAAAAAACCGATGGGGAAAACTAAAAAAGAAAAAAAATACAAAAAAAAATTGCAAAGAGAAAAAGAAACAGTAAAAGAAATGAAAAACGAAAAATATGAAGGAAAAATTGAAAAAGAAGAGAGAGAAAAATAGAAAAATATTTGCTTAATCATTCAAATCTACTTTGAGTTTTGAAACTCATTAAAAAAGCTTTCTATTTTTAGAAATACAACCTTCAATAAATATTTAATTAATTAGGAAAACGTGATTTAAGAAAGTTAAAATTCTTTTGTCTTTTTAAACTCAAGTTCTTACCTAAAAATAAGGTAATTAACTATATTTGTATATTATTTAAACAGTCTTGCCCATCAAATACATATTCAAGTTACTATTTCGATGATTATAAAACGATTGCTATGAAATGCCAAATTATAAATTTAAGTTTGCTATGCGCTTCCGTCCACGCAACCAGGGATCAATTCTTGAGTCGCACAACGCTCTATTTTTTATTTTCAATACTTCAAATTTTAAAGCATATTACTAAATTTAAACAACAAAATTGCTAGACTGGGGTTTCGAACCCACGACCAGTCTCTAAGGTAAATCCTCCTTTATCATTGAGCTACCACAACTAATTTTTCAAAAATATTAAAAGTAAACTTCATCTTAGAAAGTAAAGTTATTCGCTTAAAATTCTTATTTGTTCTATATATTTATTTTTTCAGTATGGTTCATGTCTTTGGCAACCAATTGAATATGATAATATCCCTTAATCGACACCGAAAGTTTTTCTAACGTCTTAAGATAATATCGGTGCTCCACAATATTATCAAAAGCAATAAGCGTAAAAAAACTTCAAGGTCTATTGTGCTTAAGCATAAAGCACAAATAAAGGGTGGTATTTAACGAAAAAAGGCATAAAGGTAGAAAAAATATAAATATATGTCTAGTCCAAGACTAATAATACAAGCATGAATGACAAATAGATGAACAAAAAAAATTAATTTTTTTTATAAAGTGAAATAGCAATTGTTCAGAAAGCCTCATTGACAAAGGAAAGTATGTATAAAAAATTAGAACCTAAGCTGCACATTAAGTAAGGCGAGAGCTCAACACATTTTGAGTCTTGAGGCTTATGCGCGTTTTTGACAACATTGATGCACTCACAACACTGGTGCACCCACAGACTTCAAATTCTGGGTTCGCGTCTGTTCAGAATGAAATGTGATGCATCTAAGGCGCCGAAAAGAAAACATGTGAAAGAAATCGGTCTCTTGATTAGCAAGGAAAAGAAATTTTAAGACACCAAAATATATTATAAGGTCTGACCACACAAAATTAGCAAATATATGTTAGTCGTTGGGTACCTGGGCAAGGATGCTTGAGTGCATAATCTTGCACTTCTGTCCATTTTTTCTCCAGGTCATGCACAGATTCTTCCAAAAATGTCTAATTCAAATCGATCAACAGAAGCAGATGAAAAAAACGATAGGTAATTACGTTGGATATTATGATGGAAAGTGAGATAAGCTAAGCTACACACCAGTTCCTTCTTCTTCTCCTCTAATTTCCGCAGCAACGCAGAATTTGCAGATTCCTCATCTTCTTGAGCTTCACTATCGTTTTTAATCAGATAGTCATTTGATTGCGCAGACTCACCGGCTGCTGCAGCCTGTGCTTGTTCTAACTCTGCGTTAGGGTTTTTGTCCTAATTTTTTTTACTATATTTAAGTTTTATTTTTTATTAGAAGAAAAATAAAAGTTATCATAATTACTTTTACTTTATCATAATTACTTTTACTTTTTCTGAAAGAAAAAAATATAATTCTTTTTCATATTTGACTAACCTCTTTTTTGGAGGAAAGATTTTTGGTCATCTATAAATAAAAAATATCCCTTTCTCATACCATAACACAATAACATCCACAATGTATAACACAATAGCATCTACAATGTAGTCTTTTAAGATTTTCGTTTAGCTAGACATTTTCTCTCTTATTAGTTTTATATTTTTTAATATTAGGTTTTTATATGTAGGCCAATTGGCCAAACTATATAATAATCATGTTTTTAGTATGTTTTTCTTTTCGTCTAATTTATGGTCTCAATAGTTTGCAACTAAAAGCTTCCGCATGACGCCCTCTCGATTTCGAACCCAACAAGTGGTATCAGAGCTTCCGGATCAATGGTCCAATGGTGTGGTGAAACGAGATTAAATATGTTCAAAGCGGTTTCAAAATCAAGCTGTAACCAATTTGATGATAATGAAGATATATGTCCAAAAGCTGATATAATTGTTAATCATATTTTCAACAATCCTGCTGTCACATATTTGAAAATAAAATTCACTTCTAACCCTGTAAAAGGACTCCAATATTTTTAACCCGAAAAGGGCTCATATACTTTTAACCCAAAAACTCCATTTTTAAGCATGTTAAGCAGCAGTGATGAAAACTATATGAAGTACAAAGATTAAAGATGTGAAGAAAGCGGATCAAGAATATTTTGAAGAAAATCAAGTAAAAAAGGGAAGATTTGTTAGGATTTTTGTCCTAATTTTTTTTACTATATTTAAATTTTATTTTTTAGTAGAAGGAAAATAAAAGTTACCATAATTACTTTTACTTTTCCTGAAAGAAAAAAATATTATTCTTTTTCATATTTGGCTAACCTCTTTCTTGGAGGAAAGGTTTTTGGACATTACCATAACACAATAACATCCACAATATAATTTTTAAGATTTTCGTTTAGGGAAAGATTTTATCTCTTATTAGTTTTATATTTTTTAATACTAGGTTTTTATATGTAGGCTAATTGGCCAAACTATATAATAATTATGTTTTTAGTATGTTTTTTTTTTGGTCTGATTTATCATCTCAATAGTTTGTAACTAAAAGCATGATGCCCTCTCGATTTCGAACCCAACACTCTTACCTTAAAGTTTTTTTCAACTAAGGCCATTTCCTGAAAATTACACAATGTTTCATAAGTGTTGTTCGATATCAATGAATATCCCAAAACTAGAGGTAATTGCATATAAAGGAATCTGTGGACCCTCTGGAGGTGAATATATAGGCAGTAATAACTTTCTTTTTGAAACTGTAAAGTCAGTAATAACTTGAGTCATTTAATTCAGGTAATAATGTAGTTTCCTTATCTAAAAGTACGATTAGTAAAATAAAGCCGAATACATATACAAGCCTCTCAACTATTTGATTTTTTCTGTACAGACATCTCAATTAAGTCAATACCTATTGACCCTCTACTCCTTCACAAAACATTTCAATTAAGCACAATTGCTGATGTGGCATTGATGTGACATAGCGGGTGCAATGCACTCAATTTAGGAGCGTGAAAACATTAAATTTTAGCTTTTTTTTGTTTAAATCTCTTTATCTATTTTATTTTTCTTAATTATCTCCTTTCTCGTATTTTTTATTTTTAAAAATTAATCTCTCCCCTTTTCTTAAGAACTATTACTGTTTTCTTCTTCATTTTTTTTTTCGTCTTTCTCTTCTTTGTCATCTTTCTCTCTATTAGAAATTACAAATTTATATTCTAGATATTAAATTAATGATGAAATGGGTGTGGAAAGTTAGAAAACTTATGAAAAAAATATCTTTGGAATTAAATTTTTGACAAAATGAATGTAAAAATTTGAGAAAATTCCACCTAGTATAGTAATGGTACGTTGGCATAACAGTAGTGCAAAATATTTTTGGCTTGCTGCTGTTCTTCTTCTTCCACTTCAACCGTTTCTTTATCAACCTTGTCATGTTGTTTACTGCCAAGAACCGGTAAAAAAACCACCTTTTAGTTCAGTGTGAAAGTTCAATTCATGGAGAAAGGGGTGTTTGGAAGGGAAGAGCCGGGGGTTCGAGTAGCGGCTGCTGTGGGGTTTGGGGGAGGGAGGGGGGGCGGCGTTGATGAGGAAAAAAAAACCTTTTTTTTTTTTAACTTGTGTGTGCTGGAGAAAGAGCGCTGGGAAGGGAAGGGGGAGGGGAGGAGGATCGGGTACTGGAGCAATGGGGTGGGGGTTGATGATTTTTATTTTGAAAAAATTTAAATTTAATTAAATTAGAAATTTATTTTTATAATTATTTTAAGTTAAAATGCCACATGTCGTCACTTTATCATATCATCAGCATGTGTATTGCATGCATTTTATATTTTTTGTCATGTCAGCAAATTGGGTTCAATTGAAACTATTTGTGAAGGAATAGAAGGTTCAATAGGTAGCTGGCTTAATTGAGGTGCCTATACGGGAAGAGTGAAATAGTTCAGGGTCTGTATATGTATTCCAAAATAATTTGTATGTAATCTCTTCTATTACAAACATAACTAAAGATAGGGCGCACCTGCTGGCCAAGCCAGTAGCTTACATTAGTTTATGACTGCACCAGGTATGCGGGAAAAGAAACCCAGTTTCTTTAATTAAGAGGGAGGGGGAGAGAGTTTTTTTTATAGGGAGAGAGTCTTTGCACAACTTCTTTGCTAGGGATGCTACAATTCAAACATGGCATGAAATTTATCTTGGTTCATACTTTTACGAACAAATTCACATTAACAGTACTTGTCAAAGAAGTTCTACTGGACTCCAACACAGTTGGACATGCAATCAGATGATAAATCAATAGACAGACAATGTCCTAAATTTTTTGTAAATCATGAAAGAATCCCCTCCCACTTGAGTCGAGGGACTTTCGAAAACAGCCTCTCTACCTCCACAGGGTAGTGGTAAAGGTCTGCGCGGACTATAACTTCGCCAGACCTGACTTGTGGAAATTCCCTGGGTATGTTGTTGTTGTATATAATGATCCCCTCGAGAAAGTTGTGAATTATGTCTAACCTGCAATTTGCTCCGTAGAAGGTCAGCTTCCTGTGACTTCGCCTGAATCTTATTCTCATAATCTGAGATAGCCTTGTCATACTCGGCATTTTCTTCTTGCAGAGTAATTTCTCTTAATTGTGCCTGTCACCAAGTTAGACCGAAGATTGTACTTTAAATTCAAATCTCTAAATGCATATTCCAGTGCATTAAAAAATACCATCTGCAAAATCTTTAATATTTAGCCAGAGAATTAAAAAGCACTTCCTCTAAATATTTAGTCTAATGCATCATCACAAAAATTAATAGATAAAGTACATAAAGTTAGAGTTAACAGAAAGCAAAAGAAATAATTAAGCAATAACATCGTAAAATAGATTTCCAGAGAACCAGTCAAAATTTCACCCTCCAAAGTGCTAACACATCCTCACCGAAAAAAGAAATCAGATGAGCAATGAGAAGAAGAAGCTCTGATATCTATGCAGGAACTTCAGTGAATTCTTCGACATGAAAGCTGTGTGATACGTTAAGCAAGGTGTTATGCTCTACCACTAACCAATTGGTAAAGGATATACCAAATCCAATATCTCTAATCTGGGTGGTGTGGGTTCTTCTGACATCTACGATATATAATGTGTTATTCAGTGTGATAAAGCAATTAAGAATGAACCTTCTATACCGTATCTTGGTGCACAACAAAATGATGCATATTGACATTAGTATAATGATGACAACTATTTATATCTAGAATATCTTATCCCCCTATACGTATTGGTCCTCTTTTCCTTATCACAAAAGAAATATCTACAATAAAACAATGCACGACAGACCACTGAACAATTTTCAATTTAAACGAATGAGCTATTTTCATTGACCTCATGTACCCAACATAATCAACATTAACAATTTCATAGCTAAGGCAGTTGAAGTCACCAAGAAATCCAAGAAAGCAGAATTTAACTTAGCAGTTCAATTAATGGTAATTAGCATTTTGTATCACATGAATACAATTTTATTAGTTGTAGCTAGAACAAGTCCCCTCCATATAGAAAAAAGGGAAAAATGGAAAAGAAAAGAATCCACTCGAATTTCACTCAACCTTTGGTCACAAGTTTTATCCTTTTCCCTGATTCCTTGTTCTCTGAATCCAGTGAAAGGTCAATTTTGGGTTTCCTCCATTGTGCATTACACACATATTTAGCAGGGTGTGTTGTTGTCATAAATCATAAATTACCCAAGGAAACAAATCTAGATATTGATTTTGCATTATATATTTGGATGACAAAGGACAAGATATCACCTCTGATTTCAAAAAAATCACGGGAGGGAACCAGGAAGGGGTTGCCCTCCTTAGAAATAGCAAGTACACCCACGCCTATCTAGAGGACGGTGCAATGTAGTTCCAATAAATTCAATGGAACCCATTATTTTCTACACAGAACATAAATGTATACTCTTGAATGAAGATATAGAAAAAATATATACTCTTGAATGAAAGATATAGACAGGAACATTGTGCTTGGGGATCTAGAGCACTCTGAGAGTCATCGAGATTTTGGGTATTGTAGGAGTGCAAGTTTTGAAGAGGTAGGAGGGGGCTATGCGTAGGATAAACAGGGGAAGAGCAACCAAGCCAGTTGAAATCCCGGTGGAATTTTGAAAGAACGCAGGCAGGGCAAGTTTGTCATGGCTTACTAGGTAAATCAATGTCATATTTAGGACATCGAAGATGCCTGAGGAATGGAGATGGAGTACGATGATTCTGTTGTACATGAACAAGGGTGATATCCAAAACTGCTGCAACAATTACAGGGGCATCAAGTTGCTAAAGCACACTATGAAAATTTGAGAAGAGTGGTAGAAGCGAGGGTGAGGAGGAGAGCGTCTATGTCTGATAACCAGTTGTGTTTCATGCTGGGGCGTTCGGCTACAAAATCCACCGACCTTGTGAGGAGGTTGGTGGAGCAATATAGGAAGAGGAAGAAGGACTTGTATATAGTGTTCATAGACTTGGAAAAAACTTATGATAAAGTCTCTAGGGAGGTTCTATGGAGATGCATGGTGGCTAAGGGTGTCGCTGCAGCGTACCGTAGGGTGATTAAGGATACGTATGATGGTGCTAAGATCCGAACAAGACTGCGGGAAGTGACTCGAAACACTTTCTAGTCTTGATGGGGTTGCACCAAGGATATGCTTTTAGCCCTTTTATTTGCTTTGACAATGGATGCTCTGATGCAACACATCCAAGAGGAGAGTATAGATCATATAGTACTTATTGATGAGATGTGAAGTGACGTTAACGTGAGGCTAGACGTCCGTAGACAGAACCTGACGTCAATAGGTTTCAAGTTGAGCAGGACCGAAACTGAGTACCGAAGTGCAAGTTCAAGTTCAGTAACGCATCCCATGAAACGGACGTGGATGTGATGCTTGAAACCTAAGTTATCTCTAAAAAGGCACATTTCAAGTACTTAGAGTCAGTTTATCCAAGGTAATAGAGATTAGGAGTATGTCACGCACCGTATTGGGGAAGGATGGATGAAAATGAGGCTTGCATCCGGTGTTCTGTGTGATATGAATGTGCCGACCAAGAATGAAGTTATTCGGGCCAAGGTAGGAATGGCCCCTGTAGAGGATAAGGTGTGGAAAGTAAGGTTGTGATGGTTGGGGCATGTTAAGAGGAGATGTGTGGATGCCACGGTAGGAAATACGCCATAGAAGGCGTGAGAACGAGTAGAGGTAGACCTAAGAAGTATTGGGATGACATGATTAGGCAAAACATTTGCGTTGCTTCAGCTCACAGAGGATATGAACCCTTGACAAAACATTTGCAGCAAGACTTCTTTACTACTGCATTTCCTAACCATACTTGTTTTTGATATGTTTCATAAGCCAATGGTCAATCAAAAACAGAATTTCTACCTTCATAAGGCAGGGTTGTTGTGAATAATCATTAAATTTTGAGCAAGTACTACACTCTGAACCCAAAATTGCAAAAGTGCAAACGGTTAAATGATGTAAATATAAATACCGAACTATCTGAAATGGGTGTTGTAGCTCTCTGCACACACTGCTTTAAAGTCCTGATCCGCCTCCAGAAGCAACAATTGATAAAAGAGCTGAATCATAACAATGTCTATAGTTTCAAAAAAAAAAAACTATTTAAGTCACTAAAACAATAGAAAAACCTGTTCTTTGGTGGCGAAGTGGGCATTAAGCTGAAGAGCAAGAGCGTTATTAGAGGCGAGGGAATGAGCATGTAGATGAGGAAGACGCTCTGAGATGTCAGGAGGAGGGAGTCTAAGCCGTAGATCGTACGAGTAAGAGAAGTGGCTTTTCGATCCAAATCTATTAAGTAAGATTATTGCTGTGGAGTGAAAATTAAAGGGATTGAATTTGGGTTGTCATCTTCTTCATTGCTTTGCCCACCTCCTACTACATCTGCTGCCCATGCCAATAAACCTGCCATTTCTAGCTCGGTTTCTGTTCTCAGGTGTAGCAGTAATTCTTCGTCTTCTTCTTTGTTTTTTCCTCAACAGTAAATTTGTGCGCCTTGTCAAGGGTAAAATTCGTCTAACCTTGATAGAGAAAATGAAACCCCCCAACCCCCACCGACATTTTTTGTTAGGTTTGCTTATTTTCTTATTATATTTACTATATTTAAATTTTATTTTTTATTAGAAGAATAAAAGTTATCATAATTACTTTTATTTTTCTTAAAAAAAAATATATATAATTCTTTTTCATATTTGGCTAATCTCTTTCTTGGAGAAAAGATTTTGGACATCTATAAATAAAAGACACTCCTTCTCATACCATAACACAATAACATCCATAATATAGTCGTTTAAAGAGTTTTGTTTAGCTCTAATAGTTTTATGTTTTCTTTTATATTAAGCTTTTATATGTAGGCTAATTGAAAAAACTATATAATCATCATGTTTTTAGTATGTTTTTCTTTTCGTCTGATTTATCGTCTCAATAGTTTGCAACTAATAACTTCTGCATGACACCCTCTCGATTTCGAACCCAACAAGTGGTATCAGAGCTTATGATTCAATGGTCCAATGGTATGGTGAGACGAGATTAAATAGGTTCAAAGCGGTTTTAAAATCAAGCTGCAACAATTTGGATGATAATGAAGACTTTTTCGAACTACATGTGGAGAACAAGTTTCAACCATATTTTCAACACTCCTGCTACTGCATCTTTAAAAATAAAAATAAAATATTACTTTTAAACCAATTTTTAACCATGATATTTTAAACCTTATTTTTAACCATGACAAGCAGAAGTTAAGAAGATTATATCAAAAACGAAGTTCATGCACGTGATATGAAGAGAAGACGGATCAAGTGAAGAAAATCAAGCCAAAAAGGGGAGATTTGTTAGGGTTTTGGCCCCGATTTTCTTACTATATTTAAATTTTATTTTTTCGTAGAAGGAAAATAAAAGTTACCATAATTACTTTTACTTTTCCTGAAAGAAAAAAATATAATTCTTTTCCATATTTGGCTAACCTCTTTCTTGGAGGAAAGATTTTGGACATCTATAAATAGAAGACCCCCCTTCTCATACAATAACACAATAGCATCCACAACTTAGTCGTTTAAAGAGTTTTGTTTAGAGGGAGATTTTCTCTCTAATAGTTTTATTTTTTTTTTATATTAGGTTTTTATATGTAGACCAATTGGCCAAACTATATAATCATCATGTTTTTAGTATATTTTTCTTTTCGTCTGATTTATCGTCTCAATAGTTTGCAACTAATAGCTTCCACATGACGCCCTCTCAATTTCAAACCAAACACCCCTCACCTCCAAAAAGAAAAAATTGTCATCTTATGTCTGGTTTTATAGAAAAAGGAAAAAAAATTCTTAAAAAAAAACAACTTTTTGGGAGGCTTATGTGTCTTTTTTTATTATGATAAATCTGTATAAATCAAATAATGCATCAGACCCAATTGGAATCCGATCCATTCTAAAATAAAACAACAAAAAATAAAAAGAAAACTTAAAAGACTAAATCAACAGGATAGGAAAAGTGAGGTTCAGCTAGCTCTCGAAGCTTCCATGGATGTTGGGTTGCTGTTCCAACCTCGACTGCAAATTCCAGGTAACATTTGATTCACTGAACTATTAAACTTTGTGAAGAAATAAAGAAATCAAAGTTTAGGCATCATTTTCTTGATTTGATTTTGACCAATAAATTCCATAACTTTTTGATAGGTTCTATCTAAATACATCCCATAATCTCTCACCGGGTGTTATGTTAATTGATCCCATTTGAAGATTTTTTTAAGATATGGATTTGTAAAGTCAATTTAATCTTCCAAGGTAAGGATTTAACTAGATTTGTACCCACTTCACTATCTTCGATGGATCTCCATGTTGGTCTGTTTAACTAAGTTTTTTTTCTGTATGTTTTAAGTAGTTTGAACCTCACAAAGAGGTTAATGCCACTGCTTAACATTAGAAGAAATAAAGCTCAGTCTAATAGGTTATTTGATTGCTATAGTTTTTATTTATGATATGCTTGAGGTGTAGGTTATGTGTTTCCTATTGCACCTTAATTGCTGGGTGATTTTGACCTTTTATTTCCTTCCAGATGCATGCTTTGACTAATTTGTATTCCTTTGTATTGTATTTTTGCTCTTTTAAAATCAAATCCTTAGAATTCCTTGTTATCTATGTTTAGTAATTTTCTTGCTCCCGTAGGTAGTTCTGCGAAGTGAATGTAGCTTAATGGCCCTGCGAAATAAAAAACAAAGTTAGTTAGAAAATTTGCCACTTGATTCCCCTTTCTCATGATGTGTGTAAACAAAATCTCTTTCTTTTCCTTCCATCCTTGTTTCCTCCCAACTTCAATACTGATGCTCCATGGGATCTTCCACCCATCTTCAATGATGCATTTCATTGCTAGTGAATCTATTTCCACCACTAAAGGCAGTAGATTATGTGTTACACAGAAATCTATACCTTGTTCAATTACTTTGGCTTCGACATAGAGACTTGTTGAGTTATGGATGTTATTAGCTCTATCATGAACAAGGTTTCCTGAGTTATTCCTGATGCAAAAGGCCCATGAAGCAGGGCGAAGGTTCCCTTTAGAGAAACCATTTGTGTTACTTTTATAATATCCTCTAGGTGGGAAATGCTAATTGATTGCTTGACAAGATACCTGGGACTTGAGGCTTTCAAAGAACTGAACCATGAGAACCCAAGTCTTTGGCATTTTTGTTATCCAATGATATACCTGCGTAGAAAATTGGTGCAAATTCAGGTCAAAGTCATAGATGACTTTGTGTATAGAAATATTACCTCTATGAACCTGGTTGTTTCTTCATTTCCATATATTTCATACTATAAAAGCAGGAGCTACCCTAATTAGGGGTTTTAACTTGTATAGACGTTTGGCTTTCCACCACTTGACAATTGTTTGCTTTATTTGAACAAAAGGACCTTGTATGCCTGCAACCAGAGCATATCTCGTCCTAATGTTAGAAATAATCTCCCCTATTAGGAACAAATGTTCTATAGTTTCAGGTTGTGGATTGACACAACATCTACATCTGGGGACTATAGCAATACCACATCTAGAAACAACATCATCAATAAGAATCTTTTCTCTCCAAATCCTCTACAGACAAAAGACAATCTTAAAAGGCAATCTCTTTTTCCATAATTGAGTAAAAAACTAAGATTTCTCTCTTTTGTTTTTGAGCTATTCCTAGGCTATTTTGACAGTAAATTCCCCACTTTTAGACAAGAACTACCAAAGTTGGTCACTACTGGTGATATTACTATTCAAAGGTAAGAAAGTACTTATATGATTAACACTTGTGAAGGAAGTTTCTGATTTAACAGTTGGAAATTCCACTGGCCATTAAGCATTAATTCTTTAACTTTGTCAATATTAAAATTCCTAGGGTCATCAGAAGGTAGGAAACTTATCAATAATCCCAGACTAGTCCAATTATTATGCCAAACACTAGCATTACCACACTCTGTTTCCTACCAAATATGCTTTTCAATACAATCTCTTGCTTCCAATATCAACTTCCAAAGTTGTGAACCTCCTTTCCATATAACCTGTGTAGGATTTCTTTTTTTGTAATATTTGTTCCATATAAAAGTGGACCATAATGTATCAATAAATCTAAACTTCCACCACAGTTTAGAAAAAAGAGCTTTTGAAAAATCAAAGAGTGATCTGAACCCTAATACCTCTTCTTCCTTAGGCAAGCAAATATTTAACCATTTAGACTAGTGTTTGCTTATTCCTTCCTCTTTGTTGGTCCAATTATAAACACTCTATAAATTTCATTAATGGTCTATTTGGTTGGAGCTATGGTTGATAATAAGGCATGCTCTAGAGAACATTGTTGATTAACACAACTTTTTCTCCAAAAGAAAGTAGCTTTCCTTTCGAATACTGTAATCCGACCTTTATTTTTCTTATCAACTCATTATAGAACACCTTCTTCTTCTTAGTATGAAAAGTAGGACACCCAATATTTTTGAAAGGGAAAACACCACTGTTAAAACCTGTTATATTAGCCACAACCTATCTCAGCTTTGTAGAGGTATTTATGTGCATATACAATGCACTCTTGTCTCTGTTCACCAGCTGACCTGATGTTTTTTCATTCTCCTTAAGTACATCCATTGTCATATGAAGAGACAACAGAGGCTAAACTATAATGTTATCAGCATAAGCTAAATGGTTAATATTTGCACTCCACTTAGGAAGATGAAATCCTTAGAAGTTATCTTTCTCAAAAAGACTGTTCAAAGTTCAAAAAAGGACTTCTACTGATAGAATGAATAAAACTGGTGATAGTGGATCCCTTTGTTTGACCCCTCTTGTAAAATGAAAATAACCATGAGCTTGCCTATTGAAAATTATCAAGTCCTAGTTGTTCGCAATTAGTCTCAATTTCAACTCGATCCACCTTTCTGAAAAAACCATTTTCCTCAACACTTTGGTTAGGAATATCCAAGATACTTTTTCATATGCTTTGGGTAAGTCCAACTTTATAACAACATTTGCTAGCTTACCATTCTTCCTTATATCTGTAACAATCTCCTTTGTAAGGAAAACATTCTCAATGATGTATCTTTCCTTCACAAATCCTGATTGATTGCTAGAAATAACTTTTGGAAGTATTTCTCCAATCTATACTTTATTGATGAAGTTTCTCGGGCTAATGGGTCTAGATCTACAAAATTAACTGGATTAGCTTTTTTAGGAAGCAATACGAGATAAGTATGAGCGATAGATTTTGGAAGGGTGTTTCCTTAAAAGTAAACTTTTACTAATTCCACTACATTTAGTCCAACAATCTCCCAACAAACTTGGTAGAAAAGTCCAGACATACCAACTGACCCACAAGAACTTTCTCCCTTACGATTAAAGACAACATGTTTTACCTCTTTTTTATCTGGTAGCTCACTGAGATAATTATTTTCTTCTTTACTAATAAGAGTGGGAATGTGATATAGAATAGAGTAGTCATGGTTCCCTTCTTCCTATTGAAACTGATTTTGGTAAAACTTCACTACTTTTGTGGCCATTAGATCTTCTTCTTCTAACCAGTTTCCATCTGATCCTTTCATTCTCTTGATTTTCAGCTTGCTTCTCCTTTTCTTTACTAAGTTATGAAAAAACGTAGTATTTCTTTCTCCTTCTAAAAACCAAGTAAGCCCAACCTTTTGTCTCTAGAATTTCTCTTAATATTGTGAATATTATTTGAGCTCTGCCTTCGTCTTTTGAAGGTTATATTAGTTTTCATTGGATGGATATTCTAGAAATAGATTTTCCTTCAACTTTAGAACTTCTTCCCTGATGATAATCTGTTGAAAAATGTCCCCAAAATTCTCCCTACTCCACTTTGAAAGCACCTTTTTATATGTTTAATTTTACGCTTAAGCTTATAAAAATTGTTGCCTTCCACTCCAGTATGCCAATTAGATCTCACAATATCTAAAAATCCTCATGCTTTGTCTAGAATTGGAGAAATCTAAAAGACTTTTTATGTTCCTGCTTCCCTTAGGTCAAATTGATTAATAAGGGGGCATGATCAGACCCAGATCTTGCTAAGTGTTTAACTTCTCTGTTTGAAAACCAATCTTGTATGTCTTGATAAGTGAAAACTCTATCTAATCTTTCAAATTTATAATCTAACCTAGCTATACCATTCCACCAAGTAAAAGAATTTCCTTTGAAAGGAATTTCTTCTAATTCACTGGAATTTACACGAAAAACAAAATCCTCACATTGATAAGGTAACACAGGTAAGCCTCCTAATTTTTCTTCTTCATTAAGAATGACATTAAAGTCACCTTCCACAATCCAAGATTGATTTATGCCCTCAGTAAGCTGATATATATCATTCCACAGATCATTTATTTCATTTTCTAAGTATTTAACATACACCAAAGTTACTACACAATGTCTGTTCAACTTTTGTATGAACAATTTGAGAGTTATTTGTTGTTCTGTGTCCCTTAAAATCTCTACATCTATTTATTCCCTAAAAAAGAACCATATTTTTCCATTGCAATTTATACCTGCCTGATCCATACTCAATCTTTTCTTGTTTGTCACAACCTGATTTACGAGTCATGGTGGCACTTACTAAATTTCGCTAGTAGGTAAGCCAAACCAGAACCTAGATTTAATGCAATAGGTTAATTTAGTGGGAAATGCCCAACATAGGCAAATTCAAGAACACAATTATAAGTAAGCAAAGGGTTCTAAATAGATAAAACAGTCAATACAAGATACATCCCATGACCTGGTAGAGCCAGCACAATAACATCTAATAATAATATAACTCAAATGTTTAGAATAGTCAATAATATCTGTCTCGATAACTAAAGACTGAGTATCAAAATATAGAAAGAAATAGGTGATTCCAATTCCAAGAGCTCACCCTATCTCTGAAAATATCAACACAATACGATCAATGATCAACAATGACAACTAGTACTTGGATCTACTCTAAAAAGGTATAGAAGTGTAGTAGGAGTACCAAAACAATGCGTACTCAGTAAGTATTATTAGCCGACTAAGGTAAATCATAATATAAGTATGATAAAATGCAAGATATCATAATTAGTCAAGGTACAGAAATGAACCTAAATCACCTGCTACACCATTGTACATAATAAAAAATGTAAATGGAATAATAATATAACACAATAAATCAAATAATAACATATCACTACGCATTACATAAGTAATCACAAACTACAAAATTGGCTCCCATACACCAATTGGTGCGGAAAATTGAATAACTCATCACAGACTCTCATATGCTTGGAGAGTACACTCAGGGGTAGAATACAATAATCAACCAATATTATAACGAACATTCATTGTCGGTTAACCATCATTCTACAATTATTGTCAATCAGTCATTTACCAATATTTTACAATGTACCCACATTCTATAATATTACCATCATTTAGCAACCTTATCATTTATACTCACAAGTTACCATTTATTAGCTAACCATCTCTTATTAACTAATTCATTTGGTTCCTAGTCGTCATATAAACTTTAATCATCGTTTAACAATCATTCACCACATATCCACTAATAATCCTCTTTATCAACTAGTCACTATTATTAACTAATCATCATTATTGCTAATCATCAATATCACTATTCATCATTACCACTAGTTATTATTAGCCTTCATTATAACCAAGTAGGTGTAAGTATGTATATGTATATATATAGACGGACTCAAACCAGTAGATGTACACATAGACACACCAATATAATTATTCTCTGGCCTTGTCGGGTATCAATGCATCATCCAATCATCCTCTGACCTCATTAGGTATATATCATAATCATCCTTTATTCTTGCCGGGTATATATCACAATCATCCTCCAAAATTAAACTTATAATATAATCATCGTAAGTGCTAATATAGTTAAGCATCAGAAATTCTAGCATAATTATAGTATATCTTCCCATATAATTGATAAGTATGACTTCTAGCATAATTAATATCAAAATTGCTAACATCATCAATAAGAATATTTTCTAGCATGATTACTAGAATAATTGCTTAGTATGGTCATAACCATAAGTAATATCATAGGCAATAACTTATCAATGGCATGGTCAAAGGCTCATCATTAGCATGATCGAAGGCTTATATATAGCATAACTAGACTTATTGCATCAAGATTAATATCTCATCATAGCATAATCGATGATCTAATCCATTAGTTCATGAGCATTATTTATAATGCCATCATCATCATAACCATCAAGTACCAAGGTTCCTTAATATTGCCTCAAAGGAGCATTCTCTAGGTATTCAATAAGGATATAAGAGTTTCAAGATAACTAATCATCGATCTTGACTTAAGGGGGATCAAAGCCCACTTCTAAATCTTTGAAATACATTATAAGTCAAATTATACCTTAAAATAGGCTAAAGTATCTAAATCCACTCTTAGATGTGTCACGCCTCAAATCCTATTGGGGCGGACTGGAACCCGTAACCGAGGAGGCTCGGGAGAACCATCTCATAACCTTATACTTCCCATGCATACCTCTATGACAACCCAAAATTCGGATAGCATCATGTCGCATATAAAAAGAAATAATCACCTATATAAGCTTGAGAACACATATATATGTATATACATTACTTGGCCATTGGAGCCATCACGTCTATTAACAAAACACCACCTTGACTGTACATTAGGTCTACAAAGCCTCTAGATAATACACAGAGTTTAACTAAGGTCGGGACACACCCCGCCATATAACTAACTTCTATACATTACCAAAAGTGACAGGATATGACACGAAAAGCCCCAAAGCAAACTGGAGCTCACCAAAAGCAGCTGGATATCCTGGCTCCTACTTGTGCGATGTATGAGCTGAGGTACCTGTGCCTGCAGCATGAAATACAGGTCCCCCATGGGGGACGTCAGTATGAAATATGTACTGAGTATGTAAAGCTGTAGATAATAACATATGATATAGAAACTCAATAGAAATCATAAACAAGTGAATAAATCGTAATAGGAGTGGACCACACTTACTAGAACTTGTGACAACCTGTACATTGTATTTATTCAATCACTTTACCTTTGTTCTTATCATCATTGTAATCATTATTGTACTGTTCTGTGACCATTAGGCTGCCTCCAGTACATATCAACTGAGATTGACCCATGATAGGCTTATGCCCCTGAGATACCACCCATAAATACATAAATAGGGATCGACCAATAATAGGCTTATGCCCTTGGGATACCACCCGATAAGAGAGAACTTCCATTACTTAGTTCAATTAATCTTTGAGATTGTTATTTTGGTCACCACTACATTTTTGATACTTTGAAAAAATGATACATCAATAAGAGACATATAAATAGACCATCAATGCAATAACAATGAAGTAAAAACTCATTGGCACATCAATGAAGTGTTTAGGAGTCATCAATGCCATAACAATAAAGTAGAAACTTATTGGTATATCAATGAAATGTTCTGGAGTCATTAATAGCACATGGATCTTGTTTGAGTAACCGGATACCTTCTGACATTCATTAGTGCAATAAACATGTAAGATTGGCACACCATGTAATCGGAATGTCTTTTTAATGTACAGCTTCACATACTCTTGAACTGTGTAAGTGGTCCTAACTGGTAGGAAATTTGCGGATTTGGTAAGCCTATCAAAAATCACCCATATAGAATTAAACTTTTGGGATGTACGAGGCAAACCAATAATGAAATCTATGTCGATCATGTCCCACTTCCAGCTTAGAAGATCAATGCATTGCATATAACTTTTGGGTTTTTGGTGCTCAACTTTAAATCTTTGACAATTTGGACATTTAGCTATAAATTCTGTAATGCTCTTCTTCATGTCATTCTACCAATAAATATCTTTCAAATCTTGATACATTTTGGTTGATCCTGGATGAATGGAATACCTTTAACAATGCGCCTCTGTCATAATCTTCTTTCTTAGCCCGTTAACATCCGGCACACACAATCGGTTTTGGCACTGAAGTACTCCTTCTCACGTAAGCTTAAATACCTTAGTCGCACCACTCTAAACGTTCTCCTTAAGCTGTAATAAAATTGGATCTGCATATTGCTTCTTTTTCAATTCAGCTACTAATGAAGATTCCGCAGCATTATGTACGATAAGCTCTTTATCTGGAGTTTCAAGAAGGCAAACTCCCAAACTAGTTAACTGGTGAAGATCTTTAATCATCCCTTGCCTTTCTATAGGCGCCATATTAGCCTTACGACTTAACGCATCAGCTACCACATTTGCTTTCCCTGAATGGTACAAGATATCAATATTGTAGTCCTTTAATAGTTCAAGCCATCTCCACTGCCTTAAATTTAGATCTTTCTGATTAAAAATATATTGCAAGCTCTTATGGTCAATATATATATCAATATGAACCCCATATAAGTAGTGGTGCCATATCTTTAAAGCAAAAATAACTGCTGCCAGCTCAAGATCGTGTGTAGGATAATTTTTCTCATGTGGCCGTAGTTGTCTAGAAGCATATGCTATTACCTTACAATGCTGCATCAATACACATCCTAAACCAATTCTGGAAGCATCACAATACACTGAATACCCTTCGGTTCCTTCTGGAAGTACCAACACGGGTGTAGAAATCAACTTGTTCTTTAAATCTTGAAAACTCTTCTCACAGGCATCATTCCATTGGAATTTGGATGCTTTATGGGTTATCTTGGTTAAGGGTGATTAAATGGAAGAAAAGCCTTCAATAAACCTTCTATAATAACTGGCCAACCCGAGAAAACTATAAATCTTTGTAGGCGTTGTGGGCCCTGTCCAGTTCTTCATAGCTTCTATCTTTTGAGAATCAACCTTTATCCCTTCACTAGATACAATATGACCTAAAAATGCCACCGACTTTAACTAAAACTCACATTTAGAGAACTTTTCATAAAGCTTACAATCATGAAGAGTCTGCAATGTATGTCGTAAGTGATTGGCATGGTCCTCTTATGATCTAGAATAAACTAGAATATCATCTATAAAAACTATCACAAATACATCTAGGAATGGCTTAAACACCCTATTCATCAAATCCATAAAAGCTGCGGGTGCATTTGTTAGCCCAAATGACATAACTAGAAACTCATAATGACCATGCCATGTTCAGAAAGCTGTCGTGGGTATATCCTTCTCTTTGACCCTCACTTGGTGGTAACCTGACCTCAAATCAATCTTAGAAAAGCACTTAACGCACTGGAACTAATCAAATATATTATCAATTCTTGGGAGAGGATATTTATTCTTAATATTCACCTTATTCAGTTACCGATAATCAATACACATCCTCAGCGAGCCATCCTTTTTGCGCACAAATAACATTGTTGCTCCCCAGGGGGACATACTAGGCCTTATGAATCCCTTCTCTAGCAAATCTTTTAATTCCTCTTTCAATTCTCGTAATTCTGCTGGGGCCATTCTATACGGAGGAATGGTGATTGGTTGGGTTCCTGGTATTACATCAATACCAAACTCTACTTCTCATTCAGGAGGCAAACCTAGAAGATCTTTAGGAAATACATCAGAAAATTCATTTACCACCAGAACAACGTGAACAGTTGGTGGCTCCGCTTTTGTATCCCTTACTCTAACTAAATGATATATGTATCCCTTGGAAATCATTATTCTTGCCTTAAAATAAGAAATAAATCTACCTCTTGGCGCGCTAATTTCACCTTTCCATTCAAGGACTGATTCATTTGGAAAATGGAAATATACCTTTTTTGTGCAACAATCAATTATGGCATAACAAGACGCCAACCAATCCATACCCATTATAACATCAAAATCTACCATTATAACTCCACAAGATCAGCCATTGTATCACGACCACAATTAGTTACTATGCAGTTTCGGTAAACCCTTCTAGGTATAATAGATTCCCCAATCGGTGTGGACACTTCAAATGGCTTAACTAACAGTTTGAGTATTCTTTTGAACTTTCGAGCAACCAATGGAGTAACATAAGATAATGTAGAACCAGGATCAATTAAGGCATATACATCGAATAAAAAGATAGACAACGTACCTGTAACCACATCTGGGGAAGACTCTAAATTCTGTTGATCCGCTAGAGCATACGTATGATTTTGAGCCCTGCTAGAACTCGTGGCTCCTCTATCACCTTTAACACGACCCGTTGGTTGTGCACCCCTTCCTGAATAAGACATCGATGATGATGATGCAACAAATAACCCCGTAGGTCGTGCCATATCCCCTATGCCCCTTCGTGGGCATTCTCTCATCATATGCCCTGACGTACCACACCAAAAAGTAAACATTGGTCCCCCGCCGACATGCGCCCAAATGATACCTTCCATATTTATTGCATGGCTCACGAGGAGGTCTCAATTGGCTCATATTCCCTTGCCCTTGGTACCCCACTATTCGCGAACTCTGACTCTCACTTCTATGCCCAAATTGATTTCCTCTGGACCCTTGGAACTGTGGTAGGGCACTAGCTGAAGAATAAAAAGATAATGGCCTAAGTGGTCTAACAGAAAACTGTGGTCTGAACCTTCCTTGGGATGCCATGAACTGCCCTGTAGATCTGGCCCTCTTGGAATATCCTTTTTCTAATTCCTATGTTCTTCTCCTCTGCCTCTGGTTTTCCATTTTCTGTGCAAAATCTTGGATCCTCGCTATGTTCATATCTTTGTTCAAAGCGGCAATAGTACAATCTCTAACCAGATATGGATCCAGCCTATCCACATATTGATGAACTCTGTCATCCATAATAGCTACAACATTAACAGAATATCTCGACAAGGAATTAAATTGGAGACTATACTCCCTCACGCTCATATTTCCCAGACCAAGATTTAAAAATAGATCTGCACGGGCCTGATGAATCTCGAATGGAAGATAATGATCAAGAAATACCTCTTTGAACTCTTTCCAAGTAGATGGGGGTGCATCAATACCCCTATATCATTTCCATTCCTCATACCAATATATAGCCTCTCCTTTGAATCTATACGCCGCTAACTCCACTGTCTCTCTACTCGTTATATGCATAACATCTAAGGCCCTTTGAATTTGATCAATAAAGTCCTATGGGTCCTCTTTAAGATTTGATCTAGTAAAAGTGGGAGGATCCATCTTAAGAAAATCCTGTGTTCGAAGGCTAGCCGCCTTATCTGTATCACTAGGACCTATGGTAGGAATGGATTTCCCTTGAGCTTGCCTAGCAACTATACGAGTCAAAAGTTACACTGTATTTCTAAGAACTTGATCAGCAGCATTAGTAGGTGGCTCTGGGGATATAGTTCTCCTCCCCCTTATTTCTTCCGAAGTGGAAGAAGTTTCTGATGCATACTCAGCTGGAGCCTCACTTTGATTAGCTGGTGTAGTGGGTGACTTACGAGTCCCCTCTCTGGCAGCCACATCTACTTGTTTACTGGTATTCTTGCTTTTGGTAACCGGCGTCATTACTATAGTAAGAGAAACAAACGGATTCAGTGGTCAACTATGACTTCATATACAATATAGGCTCTATCGCACGATCTAAGACATGAAGAAAAGAAATAATTCCTAAATGTCCATAGCCTCCTGTTTATAGATGCGGTGCACGACACACCGATAAACAAGACTCTATGTAGACACGGCTTTGTAGACTCACTAGGACGAACTTCTCTGATACCACTTTTGTCACACCTCAAATCCTATTGGGGTGGACTGGCACCCGTAACCGAGGAGGTCAAGGAGAACAGCTTAAAACCTTATACTTCCCATGCATACCTCTATGACAACCCAAAATTTGAATAGCATCATGCCACATATAAAAGGAAATAATCACCTTTATAATCTTGAGCACACACATATATGTATATACAATACTTGGCCGTTGGAACCATCACGTCTATTAACAAAACACCACCTTGATTGTACATTAGGTCTACAAAGCCTCTAGACAATACATAGAGTTTAACTAAGGTCAGGACATACCCCACCATATAACTAACTTCTATACAATACCAAAAGTGACTGGATATGACATGGAAAGCCCTGAAGCAAATTGGAGCTCACCAAAAGCAGCTGAATATCCTGGCTCCTACTTGTGCGGTGTATGAGCTGAGGTACCTGTGCCTGCAGCATGAAATGCAAGTCCCCCATGGGGGACGTCAGTACGAAATAGGTACTAAGTATGCAAAGCTGTAGATAATCACATATGATATATGAGCTCAATAAAAATCAGAAATAAGTGAATAAATCGTAATAGGAGTGGACCACACTTACTAGTGATTGTGACAACCTGTACATTGTATGTATTCAATCACTTTACCTTCGTTCGTATCATTTTTATAATCATTACTGTACTGTACTGTGACCATTAAGCTGCCTCCAGTACATATCAACTGGGATCGACCCATGATAGGCTTATGCCCCTGGGATACCACCCATAAACACATAAATAGGGATCGACCCATGATAGGCTTATGCCCCTGGGATACCACCCGATAAGAGAAAACTTCCATCACTTAGTTCAATTAATCTTTGAGATTGTTATTTCGGTCGCCACCGCATTTTTGATACTTTGAAACAATGATACATCAATAAGAGACATATAAATAGACCATCAATGCAATAATAATGAAGTAAAAACTCATTGGCACATCAATGAAATGTTTTGTAGTCATCAATACCATAACAATGAAGTAGAAACTTATTGGTATATCCATGAAACGTTTTGGAGTCATTAATAGCACATGGATCTTGTTTGAGTAACCGGATAGCTTCTGACATTCATTAGTGAAATAAACATGTAAGATTTGGAAAACAAGTAAGTATTAGAATGTCTTGACATCTTGTACGGTGGAAACAAGTTCATTGGTAACGTAGGACATCATACAAAACCATTATGGATCACATGTTATTGAATAACTTTGGAAACTTTCTTAATAGAACAATTGTTCACTTTCATGCCAAAGATATGGTATAGAGTATGCTTTACATACCTGAATGTCAACCTTCAATACTAGTCCCAAATGAATTCCCGTCTTTTCAGATTACTTATCTACAATGAACATATATAGCAATCTAGTATTAGCAACCAAACGTCATAATTCAATTATTTGAATTCACCAAACTAGTGGTTAAGTAGTAAGCCTTAATTACACCATAAAGGGTGTCACTTTAACCCTCTTATACTCCAATTACATTCACATGCCATGCATTTTCATACAACATCCTCCAATATCAAGTTTGGATTCATTTATCCTTCCAACCAATCCATTAAACCAAATTGAGCCATAGATATAAATAGTCATCAATTCAATAGTATATCACCATATCCACCTTCCATAACTCAATTTCCATATCCACCTTCCATAACTAAATTACCATATCCACCTTCCACAATTCAATACAACTAAACCATGCAAAATAGTCCATAACCCTGTTTATATCACCTTTCAATAACAACCAATACATATAATCCTCTATCACATATATACCTATGGAAAATAACAAAGGTAAACAATATTCATACCTTAAAATTCACCTCTTGATTATGTAATCCTGTTTGCAAAAATAATAGGTGCCGTTTGAAGCTCTTGAGATGACAAACGCAGTTATCGGATTACTTTGGAATTTCTACGGTTGAATCAAAAGTAATTTAAAAGTCAAATTTGTATAGGGTTTGTTCTTTCTCAATGATTGATGATGAAAATGAGTTTTTGAACTCGTATAAATGTATATATACATATATTACCATCCATAATATAATAGGAAATGACCAAAATGCCTTTAAAATTTAAATAATATCAAATTTGTCCTTTGGTGGACTGTTTTGATAAGCTAAAGTAGATCGAGCATAACTCTTTGCTCCGATATCAAATTTGGGTGAAATGGGTATAGTTGGAAGGATACTTCAAAGGGATTTCATTTCATATAAAGTAGGCCACCCAGTTCGTCCTGTACAAGGAGTTATGATCGTTTGAAGTTGACCCTTAAAATCTGTTTTGATAGGCTGAAGTAAAATGAGTATAACTCCTTACTCATATGTTGGATTTGGATGAAACCAATTGTATTGGAAATAATACTCAAATATATTTCTTTTCGTAGGTCGCAGCTCTCCCAGTTCATTATATTAAGAGAGTTATGATTGTTTGAAGTTGACCCAAAAATTCAGCTAGCCTCAGTTGTTTGTGTGCAGGAAATTTTCCTGCACATTTACTATTTCCAAATATCCTGACCACCGTTTTATAGTTTTGAACGTGCTCGATTATATCCAAAACCTATCCATTTTTGGAAATCTTTATATCGTTGGAAAGCTTATTCAATAACCTTCGCATGGAGTCATCGACGGGCAAATTCTGGTATAAATAAAATAAAATAAAAAAATTAATTCCATATAAATAAGACCAATACACGTACTTGAATACACCAATACACGTACTTGAATATGGAGTGTTACATCCTTCCCCCCTTTAGTCAAATGTTAGTGTAGTTATTCAACCGAAACAAGTTCAAGTCCATCATTAATATTCACATCATCAAATAAATACTATGCATATAAAAAAAAACTTACTTGTTAATGTTCTAAATCCGTTTCTTGAACTTCCTCTTCATCTTTGAAAAAATGAGGGTACTTAGATTTCATTGCTTCCTCAGATTCCCATGTAATCTCTTCCCTTTGACAATTTCTCCAACGTACTTTCACTGATGCTATCTCTTTGTTTCTCATCTTCTTAACTTGGCGATCTAGAATAGCAATAGGCACTTCCTCATAGGTAAGATCTTCCGCAACTTGCACATCCTCAGTAGAAGTGATATGTGATGGATCTCCGATGCACTTTCGAAGCATTGATACAAGAAATATCGAATGTACTAATGAGAGCTCTTGGGGTAGCTCTAATTCATATGCAACTTGTCCAAACCTTTGAGTGATCTTATACGGGCCTATATAACGTGGACTCAACTTCCCTTTCTTGCCAAATCTCATTACCCCTTTCATTGGTGAAACCTTCAAAAATACCCAATCACCTATAGAAAATTCTAGCCCTCTCCTTCTACTATCCGTATATGACTTGTGTAAACTTTGGGATATTTTCAGTCGTTGCTGAATTACTTTAACCTTCTCTATGGCTTGATAAATAAGATCCGGTCCGAACAAAAGAGTTTCACCCACTTCGAACCATCTTATTGGTGATCTACACTTCCTTCCATACAAAGCTTCATATGGTGCCATTTTGATACTTGAATGATAGTTATTATTGTAGGCAAACTCAATAAGAGGTAAATCATCATCCTAGTTGCCCTTAAAATGTATTACACAAGCTTGTAGCATATCTTCAAGTGTTTGGATGGTACGTTCTGCTTGTCCATCTATTTGAGGGTGAAAAGCTGTACTCAACTTCACTTATGTTCCCAAACACCTCTAAAAAGACTTCCAAAAGTTTGCGGTAAATTAGGTTCCCCTATCTGATATAATAGAGATTGGCACTGTATGTAATCGGACTATCTCTTTAATGTACAACTTTGCATACTCTTCAACTGTGTAAGTGGTCCTAACTGGTAGGAAATGTGCGGATTTGGTAAGCCTATCAACAATTAACCATATAGAATCAAACTTTTGGGATGTATGAGGCAAACCAATAACGAAATCTATGTTGATTATGTCCCACTTCTAGCTTGGAAGATCAATGTATTGCATATAACTTTTGGGTTTTTGGTGCTCAACTTTAACTCTTTGACAATTTGGACATTCAGCTACAAATTCTGCAATGCTCTTCTTCATGTCATTCCACTAATACATA
This sequence comes from Capsicum annuum, assembly GCF_002878395.1. Lineage (NCBI taxonomy): Eukaryota > Viridiplantae > Streptophyta > Magnoliopsida > Solanales > Solanaceae > Capsicum > Capsicum annuum. The sequence goes on from NC_061114.1 coordinate 103,698,529, forward strand.
TCTTTCAAATCTTGATACATTTTGGTTGATCTTGGATGAATGGAATACCTTGAACAATGTGCCTCTGTCATAATCTTCTTTCTTATCCCGTCTACATCCGGCACACACAATTGGTTTTAACACTGAATTACTCCTTCTCGCGTAAGCTTAAATGCCTTAGTCACACCACTCTGAATGTTCTCTTTAAGCTGTAATAAAATAGGATCTGCATATTGCTTCTCTTTTACTTCAGCTACTAATGAAGATTCTATAGCATTATGTACGATAAGCTCTTTATCTGGAGTTTCAAGAAGGCGAACTCCCAAACTAGCTAACTGGTGAAGATCTTTAATCATCCATTGCCTATCTATAGGTGCTATCATAGCCTTACGAGTTAACGCATCAGCTATCATATTTGCTTTCCCTGGATGGTACAAGATATCAATATCGTAGTTCTTTAATAGTTCAAGCCATCTCCGTTGCCTTAAATTTAGATCCTTCTGATTAAAAATATATTGCAAGCTCTTATGGTCAGTAAATATATCAACATAAACCCCATATAAGTAGTGGCACCATATCTTTAAAGCAAAAATAACTGCTGCCAGCTCAAGATCGTGTGTAGGATAATTTTTCTCATGTGGCCGTAATTTTCTCAAAGCATATGCTATTACCTTACCATGCTGCATCAATACACATCCTAAACCAATTCTGGAAGCATCACAATACACTATATACCCTTCGGTGCTTTCTGGAAGTACCAACATAGGTGTAGAAATCAACTTGTTCTTTAAATCTTGAAAACTCTTCTCACAGGCATGATTCCATTGGAATTTCGATTCTTTATGGGTTAGCTTGGTTAAGGGTGATGAAATGGAAGAAAAGCCTTCAACAAACCTTCTATAATAACCAGCCAACCCGAGAAAACTACGAATCTTCATAGGCGTTGTGGGCCTTGGCCAGTTCTTCACAACTTCTATCTTTTGAGCATAAAAAATGCCACCGGCTTTAACCAAAACTCACATTTAGAGAACATTGCATAAAGCTTACAATCACGAAGAGTCTGAAATGCCTGTCGTAAGTGATTCGCATGGTCCTCTTATGATCTGGAATAAACTAGAATATCATCTATAAAAACTATCACAAATACATCCAGGAATGGCTTAAACACCCTATTCATCAAATCCATAAAAAATGCGGGTGCATTTGTTATCCCAAATGACATAACTAGAAACTCATAATGACCATACCATATTTAGACAGCTGTCTTGGGTATATCCTTTTCTTTGAACCTCACTTGGTGGTAACCTAACCTCAAATCAATCTTAGAAAAGCACTTGGCGCCCTATAACTGATCAAATAAATCATCAATTCTTAGGAGATGATATTTATTCTTAATAGTCACCTTATTCAATTGCCGATAATCAATACACATCCTCAGCAAGCCATCCTTTTTGCACACAAATAACACTGGTGCTCCCCAGGGGGACATACTAGGCCTTATGAATCCCTTCTCTAGCAAATCTTTCAATTCTCGTAATTCTGTTGGGGCCATTCTATATGGAGGAATGGAGATTGGTTAAGTGCCTGCTATTACATCAATACTAACTCCACTTCTCGTTCAGGAGGCAAACCTGGAAGATCTTCAGGAAATACATCCGAAAATTCATTTAACACTGGAACAACGTGAAGAGTTGGTGGCTCCGCTTTTGTATCCCTTACTTTAACTAAATGATATATGTATACCTTGGAAATTATTCTTTTTTCCTTAAAATAAGAAATAAATCTACCTCTTGGCACGCTAATTTCACTTTTCTATTCAAGGACTGATTCATTTGGAAAATGGAAATATACCTTTTTCGTGTAGCAATCAATTATGGCATAACAAAATGCCAACCAGTCCATATCCATTATAACATCAAAATCTACCATTTCTAACTCCACAAGATCAGCCATCGTATCACGACCACAAACAGTTACTATGCAGTTTTAGAAAACCCTTCTAGCTATAATAGATTCCCCAATTGGTGTGGACACTTCAAATGGCTTAACTAATAGTTCGGGTATTCTTTTGAACTTTCCAGCAACCAATGGAGTAACATAAGATAATGTAGAACCAGGATCAATTAAGGAATATACATCGAATGAAAAGATAGACAACATACCCGTAACCACATCTAGGGAAGACTCTAAATTCTGTCGATCCGCTAGAGCATACATATGATTTTGAGCCCTGCTAGAACTTGTGGATCCTCTATCACCTCTAACATGACTCATTGGTTGTGCACCCTTTCCTGAATAAGGCATCGATGATGATGATATAACAAATGACCCCGTAGGTTGTTCCATACCCCCTATACCCCTTCATGGGCATTCACTCATCATATGCCCTGACATATCGCACCAAAAGCAAACATTGGTCCCCAGCAGATATTCCCCAAATGATACTTTCCACATTTATTGCATGGCTCTCGAAGAGGTCTCGATTGGCTCATATTTCTTTGCCCTTGGTACCCCACTATCCGCGAACTCTAACTCTTACTTCTGTGCCCAAATTGATTTTCTCTGGACCCTTAGAACTGTGGTGGGGCACTAGCTGCAGAATAAAAAGATAATGGCCTAGGTGGTCTAGCAGAAAATTGTGGTCTGAATCCTCCTTAGGATGCCATGAACTACCCTGTAGATCTGGCCCTCTTGGAATATCCTCTTTCTAATTCCTGTGTTCTTCTCCTCTGGTCTTCCATTTTCTGTGCAAAATCTTGGATCCTCGCTATGTCCATATCTTTGTTCAAAGCGGCAATAGTATAATCTCTAACTAGATATGGATCCATCCTATACACATATTGATGAACTCTGTCATCCATAGTAGCTACAACATTAGGAGCATATCTCGACAAGGAATTAAATTGGAGACTATACTCCCTCACGCTCATATTTCCCTAACGAAGATTTATAAACGGATCTGCACGGGCCTGATGAATCTTGAATGGAAGATAATGATCAAAAAATGCCTCTTTGAACTCTTTCTAAGTAACTGGGGGTGGATCAATAACCCTAGATCATTTCCAGTCCTCATACCAATATATAGCCTCTCCTTTGAATCTATACGCCGCTAACTCCACTGTCTCTCTACCCGTTACATGCATAACATCTAAGGCCCTTTAAATTTGATCAATAAAGTCCTATGGGTCCTCTTTAAGATTTGATCTAGTAAAAGTGGGAGGATCCATCTTAAGAAAATCCCATGTTCGAAGGCAAGCCGCCCTATCTGTACCACTAGGACCCATGGTAGGAATGGCTTTCCCTTGAGCTTGCCCAGTAACTATACGAGTCAAAAATTACACTGTATTTCTAAGATCTTGATCAGCAACATTAATAGGTGGCTCTGAGGATATACTTCTCCTCCCCCTTATTTCTTCCAGAGTGGAAGAAATTTTTGATGCATGCTCAGCTAGAGCCTCACTTTGATTAGCTGGTATAGTGGGTGACTTACTAGTCCCTTTTCCAGCAGCCACATCTACTTTTTTAACGGTATTCTTGCTTCTGGTAACCGGTGTCATTACTATAATAAGAGAAACAAACGGATTCATTGGTCAACTATGACTTCATATACAATATAGGCTCTATTGCACGATCTAAGACATGAAGAAAAGAAATAATTCCTAAATGTCCATAGCCTCCTGTTTATAGATGTGGTGCACGATACACCGATAAACAAGACTCTACGTACACACGACTTTGTAGACTCACTAGGATGAACTTCTCTGATACCAGTTTTGTGACGCCTCAAATCCTATTGGAGCGGACTGGCACCCATAACCGAGGAGGTCCGGGAGAACACGCTTATAACCTTATACTTCCCATGCATACCTCTATGACATCCCAAAATTCGAACAACATCATATCTCATATAAAAGGAAATAATCACCTGTATAATTTTAAGCACACACATATATGTATATACAATACTTGGCCGTTGGAGCCATCACGCCCACCTTGACTGTAAATTAGGTCTACAAAGCCTCTAGACAATACACAGAGTTTAACTAAGGTCGGGACACACCCCACCATATAACTAACTTTTATACAATACCAAAAGTGACTGGATATGACACGGAAATCCTCAAAGCAAACTGGAGCTTACCAAAAGTAGCTGGATATCCTGGCTCCTACTTGTGTGGTGTATAAGCTGAGGTACCTGTACCTGTAGCATGAAATGCAGGTCCCCCATGGGGGACGTCAGTACGAAATATGTACTGAGTATGCAAAGCTGTAGATAATCACATATGATATAGGAGCTCAATAGAAATAAAAAATAAGTGAATAAATCGTAATAGGAGTGGACCACACTTACTAGAACTTGTGACAACCTGTACATTGTATTTATTCAATCACTTTACCTTCGTTCTTATTATTTTTGTAATCATTATTGTACTGTACTGTGACCATTACGCTGCCTCCAGCACATATCAACTGGGATCGACCCATGTTAGGCTTATGCCCCTGGGATACCACCCATAAACACATAAATAGGGATCAACCCATGATAGGCTTATGCCCCTGGGATACCACTCGATAAGAGAGAGCTTCCATCACTTAGTTCAATTAATCTTTGAGATTGTTATTTCGGTCGCCACCGCATTTATGATACTTTGAAACAATGATACATCAATAAGATACATATAAATGGACCATCAATGCAATAACAATGAAGTAAGAACTCATTGGCACATCAATGAAGTGTTTTGGAGTCATCAATGCCATAACAATGAAGTTGAAACTTATTGGTATATCAATGAAATGTTTTGGAGTCATTAATAGCACATAGATCTTGTTTGAGTAATCGGATAGCTTCTGACATTCATTAGTGCAATAAACATGTAAGATTTAGAAAACAAGTATTAGAATGTCTTGACATCTTGTAGGGTGGAAACAAGTTCATTGGTAACGTAGGACATCATACAAAATCATTATGGATCACATGTTGTTGAATAACTTTGGAAACTTTCTTAATAGAACAATTGTTCACTTTCATGCCAAAGATATGGTATAGAGTATGCTTTACATACCTGAGTGTCAACCTTCAATACTAGTCCTAAATGGACTTCCCGTCTTTTCGGATTACTTATCTACAATGAACATATATAGCAATCTAGTATTAGCAACCAAACGTCACAATTTAATTATTTGAATTCAACAAACTAGTGGTTAAGTAGTAAGCCTTAATTACACCATAAAGGGTGTCACTTTAACCCTCTTATACTCCAATTACATTCACATGCCATGCATTTTCATACAACATTCTCCAATATCAAGTTTGGATTCATTTATACTTCCAACTAATCCATTAAACCAAATTGAGCCATAGACATAAATAATCATCAATTCAATAGTATATCACCATATCCACCTTCCATAACTCAATTACCATATCCACCTTCCATAACTAAATTACCATATCCACCTTCCAGAATTCAATACAACCAAACCATGCAAAATAGTCCATAACCCTATTTCCATCACCTTCAATAACAACCAATACATATAATCCTCTATCACATATATACCTATGGAAAATAACAAAGGCAAACAATATTCATACCTTAAAATTCACCTCTGGATTATGCAATCCTATTTGCACAAATAATAGGTGCCGTTTGAAGCTCTCGAGATAACAAACGCAGTTATCAGATTACTTTGGAATTTCTACGGTTGAATCAAAAGTAATTTAAAGGTCAAATTTGTATAGGGTTTGTTCTTTCTCAATGATTGATGATGAAAATGAGTTTTTGAACTCATATACATGTATATATACATATATTCCCGTCCATAATATAATAGGAAATGACCAAAATGCCTTTAAAATTTAAATAATGTCAAATCTGTCCTTTGGTGGACTGTTTTGATAAGCTAAAGTAGATCGACCATAACTCTTTGTTCTGATATCGGATTTGGGTGAAATGGGTATCGTTGGAAGGATAATCCAACGGGATTTAATTTCATATAAATTAGGCCATCCAGTTCGTCCTGTACAAGGAGTTATGGTCGTTTGAAGTTGACCCTTAAAATCTGTTTTGGTAGGCTGAAGTAAAATGAGTATAACTCCTTACTCACACGTTGGATATAGATGAAACCAATTGCATTGGAAAGAAGGCTCAAAGATCTTTCTTTTCATAGGTCACAGCTATCCCAGTTCATTATATTAAGTGAGTTATGATTGTTTGAAGTTGACCCAAAATTTGGCTGGCCTCAGTAGTTTGTGTGCAAGAAATTTTCCTGCACATTTACTATTTCCAAATATCCCGGCCACCATTTTATAGTTTCAAACGTGCTCGATTATATCCGAAACCTCTTCATTTATGGAAATCTTTATATCGTTTGAAAGCTTATTCAATAATCTTCATATGGAATCATCGATGGGCAAATTTCGATATAAATAAAATAAAATAATAAAATTAATTCCATATAAATAAGACCAATACATGTACTTGAATACGCCAATACACGTACTTGAATATGGGGTGTTACATCCTTCCCCCCTTTAGGACATTCGTCCTCAAATGTTAGCGTAGTTATTCAACTGGAACAAGTTCAAGTCCATCATTAATATTCACATCATCACATAAATACTATGCATATAAAAAAAACTTTCTTGTTAATGTTCTAACTCCATTTCTTGGACTTCCTCTTCATCTTTGAAAAAATGAGGGTACTTAGATTTCATTGCTTCCTCAGCTTCTTATGTAATCTCTTCCCTTTGACGATTTCTCCAACGTACTTTCACAGATGCTATCTCCTTATTTCTCATCTTCTTAACTTGGCAATCTAGAATAGCAATAGGCACTTCCTCATAGGTAAGATCTTCTGCAACTTGCACATTCTTAGTAGAAGTGATATGTGATGGATCTCCGATGCACTTTCGAAGCATTGACACATGAAATACCGGATGTACTAATGAGAGCTCTTGGGGTAGCTCTAATTCATATGCAACTTGTCCAAACCTTCGAGTGATCTTATACGGGCCTATATAACGTGGACTCAACTTCCCTTTCTTGCCAAATCTCATTACCCCTTTTATTGGTGAAACCTTCAAAAATACCCAATCACCTATAGAAAATTCTATCCCTCTTCTTCTACTATCCGTATATGACTTGTGTTGACTTTGGGCTATTTTCAGTCATTACTGAATTACTTTAACCTTCTCTATGACTTGATAAACAAGATTCGGTCCGAACAAAAGAGTTTCACCCACTTCAAACCATCCTATTGGTGATCTACACTTCCTTCCATACAAAGCTTCATATGGTGCCATTTTGATACTTGAATGATAGGTATTATTGTAGGCAAACTCAATCGAGGTAAATGATCATCCCCATTGCCCTTAAAATGTATTACACAAGCTTGTAGCATATCTTCAAGTGTTTGGATGGTACGTTCTGCTTGTCCATCTATTTGAGGGTGAAAAGATGTACTCAACTTAACTTGTGTTCCCAAACACCTCTAAAAGGAATTCCAAAAGTGTAAGGTAAATTGGGTTCCCTCATCTGATATAATAGAGACTGGCACTCCAAGTAATTGGACTATCACTTTAATGTACAACTTTGCATACTCTTCAACTGTGTAAGTGGTCCTAACTGGTAGGAAATGTGCGGATTTGGTAAGCCTATCAACAATTACCCATATAGAATCAAACTTCCGGGATGTATGAGGCAAACCAATAATGAAATCTATGTTGATCATGTCCCACTTCCAGCTTGGAAGATCAATGCATTGCATATAACTTTCGGGTTTTTGTGCTCAACTTTAACTCTTTGACAATTTGGACATTCAGCTACAAATTCTGCAATGCTCTTCTTCATGTCATTCCACCAATACATATCTTTCAAATCTTGATACATTTTGGTTGATCCTGGATGAATGGAATACCTTGAACAATGTGCCTCTGTCATAATCTTCTTTCTTAGCCCGTCTACATCCGGCACACACAATCGATTTTGGCACTGAAGTACTCCTTCTCGTGTAAGCGTAAATGCCTTAGTCGCACCACTCTAAACATTCTCCTTAAGCTGTAATAAAATAGGATC
>NC_061114.1:103706688-103709619 GCF_002878395.1 Capsicum annuum
CATTGCAGAATTTGTGCCTCTGTCATAATCTTCTTTCTTAGCCCGTCTACATCCGGCACACACAATCGATTTTGGCACTGAAGTACTCCTTCTCGTGTAAGCGTAAATGCCTTAGTCGCACCACTCTAAACATTCTCCTTAAGCTGTAATAAAATAGGATCTGCATATTGCTTCTCTTTCACTTCAGCTACTAATGAAGATTCTGCAACATTATGTACGATAAGCTCTTTATCTCGAGTTTCAAGAAGGCAAACTCCCAAACTAGCTAACTGGTGAAGATCTTTAACTATCCCTTGACTTTCTATAGGTTTCATCATAGCCTTATGACTTAACGCATCAACTACCATATTTGCTTTCCCTAGATGGTATAAGATATTAACATCGTAGTCCTTTAATAGTTCAAGCCATCTACGCTGCCTTAAATTTAGATCCTTCTGATTAAAAATATATTGGAAGCTCTTATGGTCAGTATATATATCTACATGAACCCTATATAAGTAGTGGCGCCATATCTTTAAAGCAAAAATAACTGCTGCTAGCTCAAGATCGTGTGTAGGATAATTTTTCTCATGTGGCCGCAATTGTCTAGAAGCATATGCTATTACCTTACCATGCTGCATTAATAGACATCCTAAACCAATTATAGAAGTATCACAATACACTATATACCCTTCGGTGCCTTCTGGAAGTACCAACACGGGTGTAGAAATCAACTTGTTCTTTAAATCTTGAAAACTCTTCTCACAGGCATCATTCCATTGGAATTTGGATGCTTTATGGGTTAGCTTAGTTAAGGGTGTTGAAATGGAAGAAAAGCCTTCAACAAACCTTCTATAATAACCGGCCAACTCGAGAAAACTACGAATCCCCATAGGCATTGTGGGCCTTGGCCAGTTCTTCACAGCTTCTATCTTTTGAGCATCAAAAATGCCACCGACTTTAACCAAAACTCATATTTAGAGAACTTTGCATAAAGCTTACAATCACGAAGAGTCTGAAATGCCTGTCGTAAGTGATTCGCATGGTCCTCTTATGATCTGGAATAAACTAGAATATCATCTATAAAAACTATCACAAATACATCTAGGAATGGCTTAAACACCCTATTCATCAAATCCATAAAAGATGCGGGTGCATTTGTTAGCCTAAATGACATAACTAGAAACTCATAATGACTATACCGTATTCAGAAAGCTATCTTGGGTATATCCTTTTCTTTGACCCTCACTTGGTGGTAACCTAACCTCAAATCAATCTTAGAAAAGCACTTGGCGCCCTATAACTGATCAAATATATCATCAATTCTTAGGAGAGGATATTTATTCTTAATAGTCACCTTATTCAATTACTGATAATCAATACACATCCTCAGCGAGCCATCCTTTTTGCACATAAATAACACTGGTGCTCCCCAGGGGGACATACTAGGCCTTATGAATCCCTTCTCTAGCAAATCTTTCAATTCTCGTAATTCTGTTGGGGCCATTCTATATGGAGGAATGGAGATTGGTTAGGTGCCTGCTATTACATCAATACCAAACTCTACTTCTTGTTCAGGAGGCAAACCTGGAAGATCTTCAGGAAATACATCAGAAAATTCATTTACCACTGGAACAGCGTGAAGAGTTGGTGGCTCCACTTTTGTATCCCTTACTCTAACTAAATGATATATGTATCCCTTGGAAATTATTCTTCTTTCCTAAAAATAAAAAATAAATCTACCTCTTGGGACGCTAATTTCACCTTTCTATTTAAGGACTGATTCATTTGGAAAATGGAAATATACTTTTTTAGTGCAGCAATCAATTATGGCATAACAAGACGCCAACCAGTCCATACCCATTATAACATCAAAATCTACCATTTATAACTCAACAAGATCAGCCATCGTATCATGACACAAATAGTTACTATGAAGTTTCGATAAACCCTTCTAGCAATAATAGATTCCCCAATTGGTGTGGGCACTTCAAATGGCTTAACTAATAGTTCGGGTATTTTTTTGAACTTTAACCAGGATCAAATAAGGAACATACATCGAATGAAAAGATAGACAACATACCCGTAACCACATTTGGGGAAGACTCTAAATTTTGTCGATCTACTAAAGCATACGTACGATTTTAAGCCCCGCTAGAACTCGTGGATCCTTTATCACCTCTAACATGACTCATTGGTTGTGCATCTCTTCCTGAATAAGGCATCGATGATGATGATGCAACAAATGACCCCGTAGGTCGTGCCATACCCCCTATGCCCCTTCGTGGGCATTCTCTCATCATATGCCCTGACATACCACACCAAAAGCAAATATTGATCCCCATCTGACATTCACCCAAATGATACCTTCTACATTTATTGCATGGCTCTCGAGGAGGTATCGATAGGCTCATATTCCCCTGCCCTTGGTACCCCACTGTCCACGAACTCTTACTCTCACTTCTGTGCCCAAATTGATTTCCTCTGGACCCTTGGAATTATGGTGGGGCACTAGCTATAGAATAAAAAGATAATGGCCTCGGTAGTCAAGCATAAAACTGTGGTTTGAACTCTCCTTGGGATGCCATGAACTGCCCTCTAGATCTGGCCCTCTTTGAATATCCTCTTTCTAATTCCTGTGTTCTTCTCCTCTGCCTCTGGTCTTCCATTTTCTGTGTAAAATCTTGGATCCTCGGTATGTCCATATCTTTGTTCAAACCGGCAATAGTATAATCTCTAACCAGATATGGATCCAGCCTATCCACATATTGATGAACTCTGTCATCCATAATAGCTACAACATTAGGAGCATATCTCGACAAGGAATTAAATCGGAGACTATACTCCCTCACGCTCATATTTCCCTGATGAAGATTTAAAAAAGGATCTGCATAGGCCTGATGAATCTTGAATGGAAGGTAATGATCAAGAAATGCCTCTTTGAACTCTTTC
>NC_061114.1:103712619-103852304 GCF_002878395.1 Capsicum annuum
CAAATTTGGCTAGGGTTTGTTCTTTCTCAATGATTGATGATGAAAATGAGTTTTTGAACTCATATACATATATATATACACATATTACCATCCATAATATAATAAGAAATGACCAAAATGCCTTTAAAATTTAAATAATGTCAAATCTGTCCTTTGGTGGACTGTTTTGATAAGCTAAAGTAGATCGACTATAACTTTTTGCTTCGATATCAGATTTGGGTGAAATTGGTATCGTTGGAAGAATAATTCAAAGGGCTTTTATTTTATATAAAGTAGGACACCCAGTTCATCCTGTACAAGGAGTTATGGTCATTTGAAGTTGACCCTAAAAATTTATTTTGATAGGCTGAAGTAAAACATGTATAACTCCTTACTCAGACTTTGGATTTGGATGAAACCAATTGTATTTGAAAGAAGACTCAATGATCTTTGTTTTTGTAGGTCGCAGCTCTCCCAGTTCATTATATTAAGGGAGTTATGATCATTCAAAGTTGACCCAAAAATTGGCTGGCCTTAGTAGTTTGTGTGCAGGAAATTTTCCTGCACATTTACTATTCCCAAATATCCCGGCCACCGTTTTATAGTTTCAAAGGTGCTCGATTATATCCGAAACCTATCCATTTTTGGAAATATTTATATCGTTGGAAAGCTTATTATATAGCCTTCACATGGAACCATAGAACGGGCAAATTCTGGTATAAATAAAATAAAATAAAAAAATTAATTCCATATAAATAAGATCAATACACGTACTTGAATATGCCAATACAAGTACTTAAATATGGGGTGTTACAAGATTTATATCAAGCCATAATTTGCCCTAAGATAGAGATTCTTCTCAAGCACTTTAACTACATCTAATGAAAACTAAGGCAACCTTTATTAGTGTAAGCAACTAAGGCCAATCTTATCTGAAGAATGAGTGTCTAAAGTATTTTTATCTAACTTGAGTTATCTAAGGAATTCTCATGATAAACATGAGAGATGAGCCTAATGCACCTAAGACATAAGGAAATAAGTCAAGTATTTCAACTCTACGGTTCCACATTAGTCTAAATGGTCCAACTAATTGAAGTCTTGCATTTATCAATACAACACCTAAAACCCATCCCAAATCCAACACAATATCATAAAAATACTATGAAATAGCTCAATCTAACAAGGGATAAACCTAGCCTACCTCGACACTGAAGAAAGCTCAATGAATTGTTAACTACTATTTTCCCTTCTGAGAAGCCTCTTTAAGATCTCAAGTTATTATAAGCACATTCTACTCATCAATACAAGAATAACGATACCCATATTACACTATTATGCTTCAGGTCCAAAAATCACATCAAAATCCCACGTGGGTCCCACATATGAAAATCACATTTCCAAAATTAACCCAACATATTATCAAGCTCAGGGAATTATTACCCTAAAAATGGGTAAAAACCAAGCTAAATTGAGACTAAAATCAAGTTCTAAGGATTTTGGAGTTTTGAGTAAGAAATTAAGAAATTTCACCAAGAAAAGGGTGAATTCTTAATCATAACTTCTTGTACATAATGATCAAGGTGATATACTATATATTAATGGAATGCTCTATGAGTCCTCTTTCCAATTAAATTGGTTTCATCCAATTTGTCTATTGGAGCAAAAAGTTATGGTCGATCTACTTCAGCCTAGCAAAAGTGAATTTTTGGGTCAACTTCAAATGATCATAACTCCTCGTACACAATGATATGGGTGAGATACTATATATCAACGGAAAGGTATGGGAGTCCTCTTTCTAACGAAATTAGTTTCATCCAATTTGGATATTGGAGTTAAACTTTATGGTTGATCTATTTCAAACTATCAAAATAGTCCACCAAAGGACAGATTCGAGAATTATTTGATTTTTAGGGGCATTTTGGTCATTCCCCCTCACCCAAAATCCATCCAAACCCTATATTAAAGCCTATTAGAAGCATTATATGTTATATTTCATCAAATTCCCTAAAAAAAAACCCTAAGCTCCTACATCCAACTTCAAAAACCTCCAAAGTTCACCATTAATTCTGCAAATTTATTCAAGATTCCAAGTTCCTAGTTCAAAAACTTCAAGAACCTCCAAAGTTCATCATTAATTCTATAAATTTATTCAAGATTCCAAGTTCCTAGTTCATGAACTCCAAGAACCATCATTCAAAGGCACGATTAACATCTCAAAAATGAGTATCGATCTAAAGTTCATCATTCAAGGTATGTGGGGTTTTTCAACAAGAACTCTCTTTCATTCTCGTACCCAAAGTAGTTTTCTTTACAAAGGAATGATTTTTATTTGATTTTACGAATTTGAAGCATGAACCCATATCTTATGATAATTAATGATAATTATTATAAAATCTTGATGTTTATGATTTTGAAAGATGAATTTACATGTGTGGAGATATAAAACATGAATCTTAAACAATATTTATCATGATTTTGATATTCGAGTTGTGAATCCCCATTGGAAATTGTGATTTCTTTTTGAAAGTGTGTGTTATAAGCACGTTGATGTTGAATATTTGAGATATTTTGAATGATTTGACCTTTTAGTATAAATGGAATTATTTTGAACTCGAGTGTGAAAGAAATCTACAACGTGGTTGATTTTGATAGATGGGAAGCATGATGGCTCCCGATTTATATTTATATATTACTAAAATTATTTTGTTGTGGATTGTCTTTGAAATGATCTTAGCTAAGTCTAGGAGAAATCTTTAGCACCGAGTGGGAGGTATAAAGCGACCTTACTTTCCTAGAACTACGTGTCCCTGTAGGAGTGAGCCTGAGGTTGATTTATATAGTGATCGCTAGTTTGTGTGGATTTGATATCGATAGTGCTACTCCGATGGCAAGGATAGGACGGCTCTCCCTAACGTGGGTTGTACGTTGGACTCCATGTAGCTCACATGGTTTATGTCGGTTGTAGGATCTCCCAATGTGTGTGTCTTTTCTTGTGTCTATGGTGAATGGTTAAGTAATTTGAAAGTGGAATTATGAAAGTTATTCTTTCAAAAGATTTAAATGATATTTATATTATGAGAATTGATATTCTTGATGAACTGAAAGTGATTGACAAATTATATGATGACTCACATGTGTTATTGTACTTATTTCATCCTCTCATGATTATGATGATTTTTTTGGGCTATGTGAGTCTTTCATACATCCTGCATATTTCTTATAAATATTTATGATGATGATGTTTATACAGCTACATACACCCCCATATAGTTGGTTTCTTTCCATGGTACTGACCCACATCTTCGAATGTGGGCTGTATTTTCTCAGAATGTAGGTTCAGGTGCTCAGTTCCAGGTTTGACAGTGATTCTTCAGACACACTGTTCTACATCCTCTGTTGTGGTGAGTCCTCATGTTCCGAGGATGTGATGTCTGATGTTGGTTTCACGAAATTTTTTTACATTTGATAACTGAGTATGAGTCAGTTGGGGCATGTCTCAATGGCTCACTGGTTTTATTAATTTTTCTTAGAGGCTTGTCAGACTAGTATAGATGTTGGGAGTTGACTATTAAGTTGTATTTTGTTATCTTTCTGAAATTCTTTTATTCTTGGATGATGATTACTCTGTTGATATTTGAGGGTTATATATATAAACCCCATTAATTTGTATTAAACTGAATGAAAATGGTTCAAAGGGTTAGCTTGGGGCTACTCGTAGCCTCGAGCACCGTGTGATGCTTCGGGACTCGTTTTTCGAGGCATTACCAACTTGGTATCAGAGCCTAAGGTTTTAAGGTGTCCTACGGAGTCTACCAAGCCATGTTTAGTAGAGTATTGATCATCGGTGTGTAGCGCGCCACATCTATTAGTAAGAGGCTATAAGACGATTTACGAAAAAGTGTGATTCTTTCTTTCAAAAGTCTATCATACTTAAAGTGTCTCTCTCTGCTATTGATTTGTGCTCTCCTCTTTCAGAAATATGCCTCCACGTCGAGCGAGAAGAAATAATGATGGTCAGCAACCTCAACTCACTGACCCATTGAATGAAAACGTGTCTCATGCTAAATTTTGGGCAGCCTTTCAAGCGCTGACCCAAGTTGTTACTGCAAATGTTCAGGCCAACCAGGCTCCAGCTCCACAGCAGCAGGGTGGTGATTCAGCTGCTGCTAGGATCTGTGACTTCATGCGGATGAATTCGCCAGAATTCTATGGGTCCAAGTCTGATTAGGATCTATGGTTATTTTTAGAGGAGGTGCAAAAGATTACTCAGGTGATGCATATATCTGAGGAACATAGTATGGATTTGGCTGTGTATAGGTTGAAAGACCTTACTTATGACTGGGTTGTTACTTGGAGGAAAGATAGAGGTGAGGGAGCTGTCCCTACAACTTGGCAAGAGTTCTAGGATGCATTCCTGGATAAGTTTTTCCCTTTGGATATGAGCGAGGCAAAGGTGGAAGAGTTTATGAACCTACGACAGGGATCTATGACTGTGAGGGAGTACTGTCTAAAGTTTAATCAGTTGGCCAAGTATGCTGCTGACTTAGTGGTTGATAATCAGGCTAGTATGAGTAAGTTTATGACTGGAGTATCTAGTTATGTGGTTAAGGAGTGTAGGTCAGCTATTCTAAATAGTGAGATAAATCTTTCTAGGCTGATGACTTATGCCCAAAAGATTGAGGCAGACAAGATTAAGGAGAGAGATAGAATAAGAGGGAATAAGAATGCTAGGTTCGAGCAGCATGGAAAGGGTCAGACTAGATTGCAGGAAGGGAGTCGCCCTCAGTATTAGGATCGTTTGTTTATGCCAGCGCCGTCATCTGCTAGTGCTCCCATGCCTAGAGGTAGGCAGGAGCAAGGTAGCAAGTTATATGCATCTAGGTCCTAGTAAAGTGCTAGTAGTAAGCCAAATCATCCCCTGTGTCCTAAGTGTGGTAGGGCTCATTTGGGTGAGTGTTAGGGTGAGAAGAAGGGTTATTTCTGGTGTGGTGATATGGGTCACAGAGTTAGAGATTGTCCACAGGATGGACAAGGGCATCGTGACTATCGCCCTCAAACCCAGACTCAGACTGTTAGTGCTCCAGTTTCAGCGGCTCGCCCAGCCCAGCTCAAGGCGCCTCTTCTAGCAATGCTGGTGGGCAATGCTAGAATAGATTCTATGCTTTATCGTTTTGCTAGGAATAGGAGAACTCTCTCGATGTTGTTACTGGTATGCTTCGTATATTTCAGTTTGATATGTATGCTTTGTTGGATCCTGGATCTAGTTACTCATATGTTACACCTTTGATTGTTGTGAATGTTGAAATAAGTCCTGAGATTATTCCTTAGCCTTTCCTAGTTTCTACCCCAGTGGGTGATTTGATTGTTGCCCAGAAAGTGTATAAAAAGTATCCTATTACCGTTCTTCATAGAGTCTTGTTGGCTGATCTGATTGAGTTATACATGGTAGATTTTGATGTGATTTTGGATATAGACTGGTCGTATTCTTCTTATGCCTCTATTGATTATCAGACTCGAGTGGTTAAGTTTCAGTTTCTGGATGCATCCGTGTTTGAGTGGTCTGGGAATTCTGTGTCACCCAAGAGTTATTTTATCTCTTACCTCAAAGCTAAAAAGCTTATTTCCAAGGGGTGTATTTAACATTTGGTTAGAGTTAAAGACACTAAGTCTGAGACTCCAACTCTCCAGTCTGTTAACATTGTCAATGAGTTTTTAGATGTCTTTCTGGATGATCTCCCAGGGATACCTCCTGATAGAGAGATAGAGTTTAGGATTGATCTTTTTTTCGATACTCAGCCCATTTCTATTCCTCCTTACCGTATGGACCCTACAAAACTTAAGGAGTTGAAAGAGCAACTCAAAGATCTACTAGATAAGAGTTTCATAAGGCCCAGTGTTTCTCCTTGGGGTGATCCTGTGTTGTTTGTGGAAAAGAAAGATGGCTCTTTGCGTATGTGCATTGATTACCGCAATTGAATAAAGTCACCATAAAAAATAAGTACCCTCTTTCAAGAATAGATGATTTGTTTGACCAATTGCAAGGTGCAAGTTATTTCTCAAAGATAGACCTTTGTTTCGGCTATCATCAACTCAAAGTTAGGGAGTGTGACATCCCAAAAACTGCTTTCCAAACTCATTATAGCCATTTTGAGTTTTTTGTTATGTCTTTTGGGTTAATTAATGCCCCAGCAGCTTTCATGGACCTCATAAATTGAGTGTTCAAACCATATCTGGATATGTTTGTCGTAGTGTAGTGTTCATCGATGATATACTGGTGTACTCCCATAGTGAGGATAAACATTCTGATTATCTTCGAACTGTCTTACAAACTCTTAGAGATTACAAGTTGTTTGCCAAGTTCAGTAAGTGTGAGTTTTGGCTAAGGTCAGTTGCTTTTCTGGGTCATATCATTTCTTCTGAGTTGATCCCTAAAAGACTGAAGCTATTAGAAATTGGCCTAGACCTATTTCTCTGACAAATATCCGAAGTTTCTTGGGTTTAGATGGCTATTACTGCCATTTTGTTGAGGGTTTCTCCTCTATAGCATCTCCTATGACTCAGTTGACCCAAAAGAAAGTGAAGTTCTTGTGGTCTGAATCTTGTGATAAGAGTTTTTAGGAGTTGAAAACTCGACTCACTTCAGCCCCTGTTTTGACTTTGCCTGATGGTGTTGATGGTTTCGTGGTGTACTATGATGCTTCAAGAGTTGGTTTGGGTTGCGTATTAATGCAGAAGGGTAAGGTGATAGCTTATGCTTCTAGATAGTTGAAACCCCATGAGAAAAATTACCCCACCCATGACCTTGAGTTGGCTGTTGTTGTGTTTGCTTTGAAAATCTGGAGACACTATTTGTATGGTGTCCATGTTAATGTTTTTACTGATCATAAGAGTCTGCAGTATGTGTTTACCCAGAGAGAATTGAATCTTAGACAGAGACAATGGTTAGAATTGTTAAAGAACTATGATATGAGTGTGCTGTACCATCCAGGCAAGGCCAATATTGTGGCGGATGCCCTAAGTAGAATGTCCATGGGTAGTGTTTTATATGTGGTAGAAGGTAAGAAAGAGTTGGCTCGTGTTGTACATCATTTGGCAGATTAGGGGTTAGGTTGTTTGGCTCTGCTGAAAGTAGTCTAGGGGTTCAGAGTAGTTCTGAATCCTCCTTGGTTTCGGAATTAAAGGAAAAACAATACTTAGATGCTAGTTTGGTCAGACTGAAGGAGTCAGTCAAGGACCAAAATTAGAGGTTTTCTCCCAAGGGGGAGATGATGTGTTTAGATTGCAGGGTAGATTGTGTGTCCCAAATATTAATGATCTGAGATAGAGGATTATGGCTGAAGTGCACGGGGTGCGATATTCTGTTCATCCTGGTGCCACCAAGATGTACCGAGACTTGCGAGAAATCTATTGGTGGAGTGGCATGAAAAAAGATATAGCAGCGTTTGTTGCTAAGTGTGCAACATGCCAACAAGTTAAGGTTGAACACCAAAGACTTGGTGGTATGGTGCAAGAGTTTAGTATTCCCACCTGAAAGTGGGAAGAGATAAATATGGACTTCGTGATTGGTTTACCTCCTTCCCGACGCCATCATGATTCCATTTGGGTTGTGGTTGATAGGTTGACTAAGTATGCTCAGTTCTTGCTTTTCATACTTCATATGCTGCTGAGGATTATGCTAGATTGTAAATCTGAGAGCTAGTCAGACCGCATGGAGTTCCCTTGTCTATCATTTCGGATAGGGGTACTTAGTTCACTTCACAATTTTGGAAATATTTTCAGAAGGGTCTTGGTACCCAAGTGCTTTTGAGTTTTGCTTTTCATCCGCAGACCAATGGTCAGGCTGAGCGGACCATCCAGACCTTAGAGGATACGTTGAGAGTTTATACACTTGACTTTAAGGGAAGTTGGGATGATCACTCACCGTTGATAGAGTTTGCTTATAATAATAGTTTCCACTCTAGTATTGGCATGGCTCCGTTTGAAACCTTATATGAGAGGAAGTATAGATCATCCATAGGTTGGTTTGAGGTGGGTGAAGCAGCTGTGAGTGGTCTTGATTTGGTATTTGAGGCCATGGAAAAAGTTAAGTTGATTAGGGAAAGGTTGAAAATTGCGCAGAGTCGTCAGAAGTCATATGCAGATGTTAGAAGGAGAGACCTTGAGTTTGAAGTTGGTGACCTAGTGTATCTAAAAATTTCACCCATGAGGCAGGGGTGAAGAGATTCGAAAAGAAGGGGAAGCTTAGTCCCCGTTATGTTGGTCCTTACAAAATTCTTAGCCGTGTTGGTAAGGTAGCTTATGAGGTCGAGTTGCCTTCCGAGTTGTCCTCTGTTCATCCAATATTCCATGTCTCCAAGCTTAGAAAGCATATTAGCGATGCTGTGGTAGTGGATTCCTCTGTGAGTGCTGACATTCAACAAAATCTTTCTTTTGATAAGATTCCTATTAAGATTCTTGATTTCAGTGTCCGAACACTAAAGAACAAAAAAGTTCCCTTGGTCAAGGTGTTGTGGCGAAACTAATCTGTTGAGGGTGCAACTTGGGAAGCTGAGGCGTATATGCAATCCAAGTACCCGCACCTATTTTCTGCGAACTCCGATCAAGATGAAGGTACCATTCTTTCGTAAATCATGCACTTTTGATAAAAGTTGCAGCAGTTCAGCTGTCATTTATTATGTGTTCAGCTGTAGTTTCTTGAATTTATGCATTCTATGTTGCATTCGGAGTGAGAAACGATGTGGTGATGAGTCTAACAAATGGTTTCAGCTGTATGCTCTATTCCCTATCTAATCTTGGCATGTCTAGTGTCATTCGAGGATGAATGTTTCCAAGGGGGGGATGATGTAATACCCTGGGAAATTTTTCATTGAAATTTTGTGCGTAAACGTGTTGGGTTCTATCTTCTAGAATAAATTATAAATTTTTTCGTGTGGAATGTCTTAGGTTATGACCCACCATTACATAGAGTATCGAATAAGCTTTCCAACGATTTGTGGATCATCTAAAACGGACATTCGAGCGAAGAGTTATGAATATTCCGATCGAACCGTGAATAGTAGTGAACAGTAAAACGTGTAGGAAAAAGTACTGAGGCCTGGTGTATTTTTGGTCCAATTTTAAATGATCATAACTCCTTTTACATAATGATCTAGGTGATCTACTATATATCAACGGAAATCTCTGCGAGTCCTCTTTCCAATGAAATTGGATTCATCCAATTTGTCTATTGGAGCAAAAAGTTATGGTCGATCTACTTTAGCCTATCAAAAGCAAATTTTTGGGTCAAGTTCAAACGATCATAACTCTTCGTACACAATGATCTGGGTGAGATACTTATATTAACAGAAAGATATGAGAGTCGTCTTTCTAATGAAATTAGTTTCATCCAATTTGGATATCAAAGTAAAACGTTATGGTTGATCTACTTCAAACTATCAAAATAGTCCACCAAAGGACAAATTCGAGAATTATTTGATTTTTAGGGGCATTTTGGTCATTCTCCCTCACCCAAAATCCATCCAAACCCTATATTAAAGCCTATTAGAAGCATTATATGTTATATTTTATCAAATTCCCTCAAAAAGAAAATCCTAAGCTCCTACATCCAACTTCAAGAACCTCCAAAGTTCACCATTAATTCTGCAAATTTATTCAAGTTTCCAAGTTCCTAGTTCAAAAACTTCAAGAACCTCCAAAGTTCACCATTAATTCTACAAATTTATTCAAGATTCCAAGTTCCTAGTTCAAGAACTCCAAGAACCATCATTCAAAGGCACGATTAACATCTCAAAAAATGAATATCGATCTAAAGTTCATCATTCAAGGTATGTGGGGTTTTTCAATAAGAACTCTCTTTCGTTCTAGTGCCCAAAAGTAATTTTCTTTACAAAGGCATGATTTTTATGAAATTGAAGCATGAACCCATATCTTATGATGATTATTATGAAATGTTGATGTTTATGATTTTGAAAGATGAATTTACATGTGTGGAGATATAAAGCATGAATCTTGAATGATATTTATCATGATTTTGATATTCGGGTCGTGAATCCCTATTGGAAATTGTATTTTTTGTTTTGAAAGTGTGTTTTATAAGAACGTTGATATTGAATATTTGAGATATTTTGAATGTTTTGACCTTTTGGTCTTCACGGAGTTGTTTTGAACTCGAGTGTGAAAGAAATCTACAACGTGGTTGATTTTGATAGATGGGAAGCATGATGGCTCTCGATGTATATTTATATATTACTAAAATTATTTTGGTGTGGATTGTCTTTGAAATGATTTGAGCTAAGTCCGGGAGAAATCTTACCGAGTGGGAGGTATAAAGCGACCTTACTTTCCTAGAACTACGTACCCCCATAGGAGTGAGCCTGAGGCTGATTTATATAGTGATCACTAGTTTGTGTAGATTTGATATCGATAGTCCTAATCCGATGGCAAGGATAGGATGGCTCTCCCCAACGTGGTTTGTACGTTGGACTCCATGTAGCTCACATGGTTTGTGTCGGTTATAGGATCTCCCAGTGTGTGTGTGTTTTCTTGTTTCTATGGTGAATGGTGAAGTGATTTGAAAGTGGAATTGTGAAAGTTATTCTTTCAAAAGATTTAAATGATATTTACATTATGAGAATTGATATTCTTGATGAACTTAAAGTGATTGACAAATTATATGATGACTCACATGTATTATTGTACTTATTTCATCCTCTCATGATTATGATGATTTTCTTTGGGCTATGTGAGTCTTTCATACATCCTGCATATTTCTTATAAATATTTATGATGATAATGTTTATACAACTGCATACACCCCCTATACTCAGTTCCTTTCTATGGTACTGACCCACATCTTCGGATGTGGGTTGCATTTTCTTGGAATGTAGGTTCAGGTGCTCAGTTCCAGGTTCGACAGAGATTCTTCGGGCATGCTGTTCTACATCCTCTGTTGTGGTGAGTCCTCATGTTCTGAGGACGTGATGTCTGATGTTGGTTTCACGAAATTGTTTACATTTGATAACTGAGTATAAGTCAGTTGGGGCATGTCTCAATGGCTCGCTGGTTTTATTGATTTTCTTAGAGGCTTGTCAGACTAGTATAGATGTTGGGAGTTGACTAATAAGTCATATTTTGTTATCTTTCTAAAATTTTTTTATTCTTAGATGATGATTACGCTATTGATATTTGAGGGTTATTTATAGAAACCCCATTGATTTGTGTTGAACTGAATGAAAATGGCTCAAAGGGTTAGCTTGGGGCTACTGGTAGCCTCAAGCACCGTATGTGCTCTGGGACCCATTTTTAGGTGCGTTACAGAAAATGATGAAGAATGCCAAAAATTATGGAAAAAAGGTCCTTTTATACCCAGTCCAGGTAATCAGGAGTCGATGTCGTGACCTCGAGGCTCGCAATAGTAGTGCCTCTTATCTTTCAGACTAGTCACAATTTCAATACACCCTTTTCAATCATGATCCAAACTGTTGCTACCATGGTGTACCAAAAACCTGGTGCACCAGATTTTTTAAGTCTAAAATAGGCTCGACCGGGTGCTTAGGATTCATTTGGAATCCTGTATATGCAAAAAAACTATGTAACCATACCAAATTTTACATTCTGGACTCAGTGTCACAATTGGATTCTCCATTCAAAGTTGTTTCAATCAAACGTGGGTGCCACATCCATATTTTATTTTCTTAACTTTTTGACCAATATGTCGAAATGGGATCGGGTTTCTCAGGACCCAAACCAAAGATTCACCTAGACTAAAACTAATATTTTAGAGCTGTTGGCACAGTTTCTATTTGCATTTAAGGTCATTTTATAGAAGTTTTCTCCCAATGGCCATTTGGAAACAATGAAGACTTCAAATTAGGGAATTGGTTCTAAAAACCAAACGAACTGCCCGGTAATAAAACTGTCAGTTCTAACAAGTCATAAATGACTTAGGGTAGCTATAGGAAAGCACTAACTAGGAAAATAAATGAAAATATGGAAAATAACTTGAAGGGTCATTATATTGTACCTTTGAATGTGATTGGCTCTTTGAAAAGGCTACAAAAAAGATATAATGAAGAATTTATGAAAATTATTAGGCATTTGAACCTTATGAAATTCTTTTTGGGTTCTTGCTTATCTTATATTCCATATGAATGCCTTCATCATTGAGTTTTGTTTGTTTTCTCACTAATCTTATATTCCATATGAATGCTTTCATCATGAGTTTTGTTTGTTTTTCTAGCTGCACTTCTTGTATTGACCCATTAATTTCACTTCTCTTATTGATTTTCATGTCCTACTTTTTATTCTTCACAACTGCTGACTCCTTTACTATTTTTTTCCTAGGGATTTCTTCAATGCATTTGTGAGAGACTATCTACTATAAACTCTTAATAGGAGAACTTTTCTTTGTTGGATTTCTTTTAGCACTAGTCTCTTGCATAATATGGTCATGCATTTTACCCCTTATTACAAGTGGGGAAACTTTTAAAACTTTTTCTTTCCTTTCTTCTTCTTCTTCTTCTTCTTCTTCTTCTATCCCTTTCTCTATTAGTATTTTTGTTACCATGTTATGTCCTTGTTCTAACTCACTGATAATTAAATCAGTGGAATTGATAGCTCCAGGATGTTGTTGGAACATATTATCATTTATACCATGCCCTATACCTGAACATCTGTTGATTGTATATCATCAGCAACTGCATCTACTAGTAGATCTTCTATTTTATATGCCTCACTGATAACATACAATTCATCCTTCTTTGAATGCTCTTCTTTCATTGTGATATAAGGTAATATAGTGTTTGTTAATGTTGTTGTACTCTTATTTTCATGATTTCCTTCCCCATCTAACTCTGTAATTACTACTACATCCTCTGCTATTTCTTTTATACCTTGGTTTAACTCTGCTACAGAGACTGTATTGGTTGCTTGTGAGTACTTTTTTTAGAAAGTACTATGAACCCAACTCTTGGTAGAATTCTCTTGGTGTCTGTCATCACCGTTACCCTCCTTATTGGTTTTTGACTTCAATCTTTTCAAATTCTTTCTATTCTCTATTACTTCTTCTTCACTTATTTTGTTTGTTAAGGCTACAAAAGGGTTATTTGTAACAATACCTTCTTGATTCTTTTCCTTGCTGTCATCATTCACGTTGTCCTTCTTTTTTTTTTGCTTTTTTCTTTCCGAGAAATAATTTCCCTATTGGGTTCCATTTGGAATAACTTCTATAAACCTTTCTTGATTGCTCTTACTTGTTTTTATTGTCATCTTATTCATTCTCATTTACTTCACCTCTATTTTCTCTCAATTTCGAATGAAAAATCTTGCACTTCTCCTCATAATGATCTTGAAGTTTTCACTTCTTACAATTTTTTGGGAGCATATCATATTGCATTTTGATTTTGTCTGCTCTAGAAACTTTTGTTATAGGATCTTCTATTTCCAACTCTACAAACTTTGGGAAATCTACCATTAGGTCCATCTATACTTTGGTACAACTTGGCAAGGTTTTGTTGATTGTGGCCATGTCTAGATGAATTGGTTTACCCACTGTAGATTCTAGAGAAATTAATGATTCTTTAACAAAGATGGTAGGCCAAAGATTAGGGAAAGATATATAAGCTATGGCTTGTGTTGTTTTCTCACCCACTTTGAATGTTGCATCATAAATAAGTAGTCTCATTTGATATGAAGAGCCATCATTGGCAGAGAAATATTATGCATTTTTCGACATCATATTAATAAAATCTTCAAATAGCTCAAATCAAATTAGAAATGCTTATTTCACAACTATCCAATTGTGTACTCACCATTTACATTGCATGTTTAGGAATTTGATATCAAAGTTCCTCCAAATCAGGCCACTCATATGAAAATTTTCCAATAACTACATATTGCAAATCTCAATGGTGTTCATTCGCTTGACTTCTTCTTCAGTCAATGTTAATCTGGGTATTCCATCATGGTACTTAGGCTTATTAATAGAAATTTCTTCTATTTGAGGGTTTTGAATATTCTTTGGGAGGTTTGTAGTTGAAGCCTATAGAGAATCTACATATCTGCCCTCCTGTAATATTGAAGTATCCTCAATGTTAGATTGTTTAGGTTTGATAGGCAAAATAGAATCCTTATTTTTGATGTTTTCCAATCTTGTCACAGTTTTATCCTTAGGGGTGAAAGGCATTGAAGGAAGTGCAGGGAACTCAGAAGAAAGAGATAGGAGCTGGCCAGTTGATGAATTCGATTGACCAGTGGCCGGGTTAACCATAGTCAGACTATGGATTGGTGGTGAGGGTTCGCATGAAAGAGAAGAGAAAATTTATTTTACCTTGTATAAGTGAAAAACTTAAACATTTATGTAATGAAATAGTAAAATAATAATTTCTCCTTTTTTATTTATCTATTATTTCAAGAATAAATTGTCACTTTTAACATTAAGAAAAGACAATTATGTTTTTTCTTTCATATTTTGTCCTTTCTTAGCAATAATTACTATATTTTAATTAATTTTTCATGACCTAATATACTACAAATTAATTAATTGGGGCCATTAGTAGGAGTAGTACGGTAAAATAGTCATGCCATTATTATTTTCTTAATGAATGTGTCAAGTCCAAATGTGACAAGTAAAAGTGAATGGAATGAATAATAATAAGAATATTGTAGAGGGAAGAGAGAAAGTAAAGATTTCTCATCTATCTTGATGGATAAAATACAATGAAGAACCTTTTTAATTTGTAGAGGAAAGTTAGCGTAGTCTAAAGTTAGACTTCTAGCTTTTCTCCACAAAAAAATACAAAATAGATATTCACTATAAAACAAATACATTTATACTACTCCTCATAGAATGTTCATTTAATATATAATGTACCTCCTTAGAATCATACTAGAAAAATATAGTATAAAAATTCTAGTGAAAGAAAAACAATACACATCTAATAATATGCATTTTGATTTCCTCGCCAAGAAACCTTACAAGGAAAATTTATTGAGATAAAAACTTGCAAGAAAAAAAAAGTGCAATGCATATTTGCTCATCTGATGAGAAATTAATTCAAGGTCTTGAATCTTCATATCCCAAGCTTATGCATCATCTTCTCAAAATTTACAGTTAGTAGAGACTTAGTAAACAAGTTACATTATCACTAAAGAACTATTGTATGTTACTCTCACCATTCTTTTGGAGATCATAAGTATAAAAATCCTTGATTAAATGTGTCTCACTTTATCTCTTAGGTAATTCATGTTGCATCTTCATATAAGATCATGGGTTTGTCATATTTGAAACTGCATTTTTATCGAATAAGATACATCGTTGGCCTTAGCCACATGCAATCTCTTCTTACTTCATGAATAATTATCATCCCAGCATGATTTGAGTATCATATAAAACAAGATAGTTCAATAATAACCTTTCATGAAAATTGATAATATGTCTACATTGAACCTTGATGTTGATTGGATTAATGTCATGTATATTGAAAAATTTGACAATATTCATTACGATAAACACATTCATTCGAGGTTTTTGTTTGCATATCAAAGTAGTTTGCATATCAAAGTGATCTTATTTCAGTATCTCCATATAGGAGTAAAACTATAACATGCTTATATTATAACAAGATGTATAAATATATCAATTACATAAAATATGATACTTCTGGACTAGTCCAATTATACAAGTTTCTCATTTCAGCAATAATTTATTTCTTTAAAAAATTCTTCAAGAGTTTCAATACATATATGTCTCTATAAATGCATCAATCACTTAATATATGATGCTTTTTTTATAATAAATGCATTTCATATAAAATTCTATTTTTTTAAATTTAGAGTTGACAATAATCATTCTTTGGTTAAGACAACCTTAGAATGACTATTTGATGATTTCATAGGTCCAAGATATGTTTTATGATTGAGTGACATTATTGATTTGTGTTTAGGAGGTTCTGAATGAATTTCGAGTGGCCATTCTAAGAATTCATGTGTGAAATTATAAATATGTTGTCATCGTATGCATGCTTACAATTGTGAGATATATTCACAATTATGATGTTTGAGTTTTTCTTGTAATCTCGCAGTTGTGAGATTTTGGTTCGCAATAA
Organism: Capsicum annuum; assembly: GCF_002878395.1. Lineage (NCBI taxonomy): Eukaryota > Viridiplantae > Streptophyta > Magnoliopsida > Solanales > Solanaceae > Capsicum > Capsicum annuum. Next base: position 103,728,702 of record NC_061114.1, read on the forward strand.
TTAGGATTGGTGATGAGGTCTGAGGAAAAATTTTTAGTTATGAGGTTTTGGTTCGCAATTATGAGATTAGAAAGTGATTATGAGCACTTGAGAGTTCAAAATTACATGGCTAAATTTGCATTTGTGATGTTGGATTGGGTTTAAATAGTTTTCAATCGTTATGAACTATTCGCAATTGTAAAGACACTTGGTAGTTTTGATAAATATTTTCTTGATTTGATTTCATTTATTAAAACATAATTTTATGAGATTTTGAGCTTATTTTTAGGTGAATTTTGGAGCTATTTTGAGATATTGTTGTTGGGGTAAAAATCTAACTCCCTACATGATATTTTTTTATCGATTTATAGATTATCCCATTGTTTAAACAACGTATGAATATAAAATTTGGGAATTTTGCACCTACAGTTATGAAAGTATATTTCAATAATTTGTGGGATGATTTGAACTTGATTTCTGATGAAATTTTAAATTTGAGCTTCTTACCTTATCAATAAATTAATTTTAGTGAAAAATTCAGTTTCATCTTCGAGGCCTTGGGTTGTCTTTTTTACTTCATATTGGACTTGAACGTTTGTATGTCAATCTGAGTGTCAATACATTCATATATTCATGTAGAACATGATTTGAATAGATTGTGAGCTTTTTGAGTTGTTTCACAAAGAGAAGACAGTATGAGAGTTTGTGGTACAATTGCTTGGCCTTTGAGATAGGTTATACTTAGTCTCTTTAGATTTGTCTTGAGTGATAAATTTTTATGTAACGCATGTTATGAATAGGATAAATCTGATAGGATTGAGAAGTTGGAGGAATCAATTTCAAATGTTATCATGAAATCTAGAATGGAACTTAGATGTTAGATATTATATGACTTGAAATGTATACTTATTTAGAGTTACTCCATTTTCATGTCATGTTGGGCATCTTGTTAAGAATAACTTTCTTAATTAAGATAATATGACTAAACCGAGCATTATGATGAAAGCAATCCACTTAGTTTATAAAATATGGTCTAAGGGAATTGGTTTGAAAGTATGTCTATGATTCGAGAAGATTTGTAGTGTTAGATTATCATGGTGAGAAAAACATTTGTAAATAAATATTGCATTTAAATGTTTCCTTAATTCTATGATCATGCATGCATATTCATTCTCGTGGATGAAATGCTTGGTACTATAAAAACAACAAATTGATGTACGACTATGTATTCGATGAAAAATGTTTAGTAAATGGATATTTGATTTAGTAATTATTTGAGTGTAAGGTTTAATTATTCGACTAAGGATTGCGTTTATTGATTCTCCCACTACAGAGTTAGGGTGGGTGTCACTCACTACCATTTTGATCGTGACAACTATAACCAAACTTATTAGGTATTTGAAAGAATTAGTGGGTGAAAGTTTGGTGTTTTGTTGAAAGACTAGCATCAAAATCTACAACATAACCTACCAATATTTTACTTACTAAATTGATGTTGATTGCTAGCAACCACATATCACTCCCTTAATAGTGCATAACCCCAAGATTCATGCATACCTATTAAAACTCTAATTATTCGTAGCCCCAAATTTATACTAGAAAAACTCAAAAAGAAATATTAGTGTAGATACATATTTCCCTATTTTTCTCTATTTGTAACATTGGTTTGAATTTATCTTGTATCTATTATTTCGAAGTAACTTGATGCTACTCGTATTGTTCCTCGTGGATTCGATCCCGAATCTAAAGTTGGGTAAATATGTCGATGAAGACTGCCTTGTACTTAAATTAACGTGTAAGTTGAGCATTATAAAAAATGGTGCCGTTGTCGGGGAACAATTGGGCGTATTAAGTTATTTTGAAATTTTAGTCACTTGCTTGAATTCAAGCTTGTATATATTTGTTTGCGATTTTCTTTTGTAGGGAGATTTTCTTTTATTTTTATTTTTCTCTATGGCATCTCCTAACAAATATGATATTGGTAGTTGAGAATCCTATCGTGATGCCCTATGTCCAATCTATGATGGACCACACTTCTAGAGAGATTGTAACTATGCTTTTTAGAGAGAAATGGACCCACCATCTCGATCTTATGGGGAGTATAGGTGTCCTTTATATAGTGGTCGAGATAGATATTGGGATGATTTTCCAAATGCCCCTCCTCCTATTATACTAACCAAATTGCTAGTCCTTTTTATAAGATTGATAGGTCTTATGATAAGAAGAAAGAAGAGCAATAAACCAGACCTATTGGTCTTGGAGAAATGCTTCAAACCATTTTGAATTGGGTAACTATAATCGGGGAGAATGCGCAAAACTTTCATAAATCCTATGAGGTCTTCGAATGGGCAAATGTAATGGCAAAGGAATTAGGCAAGAATATAATTCTTGCAAATACTACTACCTTTCCCATTTCCTAAAAGGAGGTCTATCAAGAAGAGAAACCAAGCTATGATGATGAGCTTGGTAGAAAAGAGTCCTTGGTAACTTCCCATCCACCAAGTTATCTGAGGAAGAAGAACCCACAATAAAAGAAAGGGTACTAGATTCAAATAAAGATTTGAGGCAAATCGATTATGATGACTCTAGTTCATTTCGAGGTGAAGATGCTTTAGAGGAGGCTAACTCAGAATTAAGGGTTGGACCTCCGTCAAACCACTTTTCGACATTATGCTTAGAGGATATGATGAGGATCTATGACTCAGAACAGATGGTGGATTGTGGGGGAAAAAGAGTCCAATTCTTATATTTTGGAATTTGACATTGCAAAGGAGCATATAGAACCCCACTCATCAATATCCAAGGTACACAATTTTTGATGTACAAGGAATGGCTTATTGATGTGCTCATTTTTACCTAAGGAGCCAAACCAAAAGTTTGACGTAAAGTTGGGTAAAAGGTTTGAATCTTCAAAATGGCAAAGTCAAAGCTTGCTTGCCATTTCATTACCTCTTTCAAGCCTCATCTTTGAAGATGTCTTGGAAGAGGTGAATCTTTTGTCCCTCTGCCACTCATTGCATATTGAACGAAAGATAGTACAGAGATTCAAATCTTCTAATTGGAAACACTAAAAGAGTGATGAGGGCATCGTGCTATGACGTTAAACTAAGCACTCGATAGGAGGCACCCCATCATGCCACAAGAAAAAAGTGGCACATATCCTTTTTAATTTATGCATGGTAGAGTAGATTTCATTTTTTTTGTTTTGCATGCATAATTCATGAATTGTTGGTGCTAAGAGGAATTTATATTGAATTTGAAAATGGAATATGTGAAATTGAAAAGTTTGGACTGAACAGATAGTGTAGGAGACCCAATTTTTGGTCTCAGTTACCACGACCACGGTCCATGCCACCGCGATCGCAGAGGCTACATGACCGCAATTGTGGTACTAGAATCACGATTGCGGTTAAATTAGTTTAAATGACCATCTGAATGCCACTTTTCCTCACTCCCCTATTTTAATTTCTTTCTAAATTCTCTTTAATTTTTGGCATTACATTGCATATCCAAGCGTCAATTCATCCCATGCATCATCTAATTTGATAAGTTGTCTTAACTCCATTGATTTGAATAATTATATGATTAGAACTTGTTGTTTAGGAAAGGCCTGAAATGATGATTTAATCACTAAATGCGTGCTTACTTTTGACTATTGCTATGGTTAGTTGTTGTAGTTGGTGTACACAGTAATGGGGAAGTCTTGAGTACCCAAATTTAAGGTTTAAATGGTTGAAATAGTTGTGTGTACCTTGTGTTTGACTTAATACCAAAATGAATTACATGTTAAATTCTTTGAGTTTAGGGGTATGATTATGATAATTAGGCCTTAGTCACTTAGTTTTAATGCTTACGTGCCGAGTAGAACATGAATATGGGGATAAAATTGTATGTTCTAACTGAAGTACAGAATTTCAGAGTACGGTGTCAGGTACCGCGATCGCGATCCCAGTGAGTGATGCAGTTACTGTCACTACTCCGCAATTGCCATACCTGAGGGCAGTGTCTGCAAGAACTGAAAACTTTTGCACTTCCATTTCTACCTTAAAAACCTTATATAATACTACCACATGCATTTATTTGTTTGATTTAGCATGTTTTTGGTATGATAGTACTAATAATGGCCTAAGTGAATTATTTACAGGATCTAAACCTTAGAGATAGAGGGATTTGACCATACCAAATTCATGGCCCAGAATGTCAGAACCTCTATAATACAGATTTGCACAGGACCAAGTTACTCCCTGAAAGGGGTATCAGCTTGGACAAAGTAGAGGAAAAGTTCCCAAGCTTTTATGCTACACTCACTCAGACTGGGTGGATATGCTTTTCCCCAAAACCCTATGTTGCTAATAAAAATTGGGTGTGTGAATTCTACTCTAACTTAAGCATAGTTTTTTTCATAAACCCAGTGATGATAATTTGGGGGAAGCAAGTGAACTTTGGGACAAAGTGGATCAACAAGGTGTATGGACTCCTAGATACTGGTATGGAGCTGTTCGATGCAAACTCATATGAGCCAGGGACCTGGATGGAAAATGTTTTATTTCTTGGTAAATATGTTCCCTGGGCCACTACTAAGAGAGACATTCTGATGAATGACTTCACAGTTGAGGCCAAACTTTGGCTGAATATTATCTGTAGCCGAGTATCACTATACACTTACATGACCATTGTTACAGACTTGTGAGATCAGATGGTGACCTTTCTTCTCTCTGGCATCACCCTAAATGTGGGTAAGATTGTGCATTCAGAATGAAGGTACATTAGAAATCATGGAGGTACATATTTTTTCCTCCCTTTTCTTATCATAGAGCTATGCAGGAGGGTACAAATGGAGGAATATACTACAGATACCTGGGTGTTCCCAGCCCCCTGCATCTTCCTATTCAAATTTAGGTGTGAGGGAGTCCCAGTCCAGATCAAAAAGAGGAAGACGGACTCTGCCAAATCGACCCAAGAGGACACAGACTCTTGTAGACCTTTATCTATTAAACCCCTCAATTACATATCAGGTAAGAAGTGGGTTGTTAGAGGACTACTATATATAATACCTTAGGAACTAGAGGAATCTTCCACCGCTCATTACTTTTACGTAGCTCAGTCAGACTATGAGAAATACAGAGAGGAGCAGGAGAAGCAGAGAGCCACTATTTCCCATTTGGATAGAGCTTATTTAGCCTTAGCTATATCATACAGAGACCTCAAGGAATCATATGAGAAAATGGTAAAGAGGGAAAAAAAGTGAGATAAATTCTTTAAGAAGCTGTAGAAGGGGGTGAAAGGAATCTTCAAGGTGCTCATGTCCAACTATCGACTACCTTCACCTAGGGTAGAGATTAAGGATGAGGCCCCTACTGATGATACTAGGGGTGATGGTGTAGAGTCAGTAGTAGAGGATAGCTCTTAATACATATTCAGGAAGATCCCAACTACTCTTGCTTGCTTGCATATGCAGTGGGGATACTGTATTCTTTTAGTTGCGGGTGCCTCTAGATTTGTCTTATTTTGATTATGTGTTGCTGTATATTTCCATTTGATGCTATTTTGGGATGACATTTTGGTTACTATTTTTATTATTTTATTTTGTTTTTGGGAATACTGCATTTTTGGGTTCCCTGATGGTGCCCACGTTTTATGGATTAACATGTTTTTTTTCTAGTTTTAGTTTTTCTCTTTTTACTCTAGCTTTATTATTGATTTTTTGCAATCCATAACAAGCTTTACCCTATGATAGATTAAGTGACGACGTTCTTAAGGGTAAAGCATCGTGTTTGGGTTTTAAGGTATAGGTGTAGGGGAAGTCTGAGTACCCATAACATAAATTTCAAAAATGCAAGGGAAGTCTGAGTACTTGTGGCATTGTATGTTGTAAAGTTTTGGATCACATTCTAAGCCATTGGTGAAGTCTGAGTAGCCATATGATTAGTATTCCCATTTTGAGCCAAAAGGTGAGGCTAAGGCTTTGGTTGTTTCCATAATTTAACAATTTTGTGTGGTGATAATGTAAAATGACAACCCCCTTCGTCCAAAAATTTTCAAAACAAAATCAAGGGTATGGATGTGAATAATTTTGTAACAAAAATTTTTCTCTTTCTGTGGCTTCATAAATTTTGACTTATCTATTGAATAGATACTCTTATTTTGTTTCCACTGGAGGGACATTTGAGCCCCCTTGGTGAATTTTTTATGCCATGTGTGGTGAGAGTTTGGTATTCATCTCTTGTACACTTTTGTTATATAGAACTTTCCCAGTTAGTCTTTCAAAATTAATTTTGATTGTAGGTGGTTGGAGAAAGGATCTTAGGCCACCTTTGTAATTTTGGAACCCACTCTGGCCTAACAAACCTACCCAAGCATGGATGTAATCCCTAGTTACCCACTTTGAACCTTTGGATCTTTATTTGGAAAATACATTACAAGCTGTGATCCATTCTTTTATCCCTTTTTTGAACTAAACCCTCCTTCAACTTTAAAATGTAACTTGAGGCTAAAAACCTAAGTTGGGGGTGGTAAAAGTTGATGAAAGAAAGTGTGAGGCCACTAAATTTTTTTGAAATACCGAATGTGCCTAAGTATTAAAATAAAGGATTAGAAAAACAAGGGATCCAACAAAAGGAATGAATTGTACGAAAGTTGCAAGAAAAAGAGATGAGAGAAATGGATAAATAAAGAAAGCAAAAAGTAGGCATGATAAAAGAGAGAAAACAAAAAAGAGTGGCCCATAGTAAAAAAGAAGGATGGAAAAGTGTGATGTAGATATTCAAGGAAGGGTGTAGCTACGTTGTCCTAAATGATATCCTACCCTATCCCGAACATACGTTACAATCTTAAAAAGTTCTTTGAGATCTCCGACCCTCTACTCTCTTTGTAGTGGCGATTGAAAATAGAGGCAAGCCTATGGTATGACACTTGTTGTATTGAGATTTCTTTTATGAGGGAGAGAGTCTTTGAACTTAAAATTCCTTGTTCCAAATTTGGTAGCTTGGTTTGTGAAATTCTTTTTCTTGTGGGATTGGCATATGAAACAAGTTGAGGTTGGTGATTTTGTCACCTTTCGAGCAATGAGGCAAATGGAGTATAGCTTAGTTGTGGTCAAGAAAAGCCACCCCTTGAGTATTGGTTATTGTTTCTTTGTTTCTCTTTAAAGTCCCATGTATCCTTGAATGTTCCATCTTATGTTGAGGGGTGTAGTGGAAATTAGCTTAGCCCGTATACAATGAGCTACTTGTGGTTGCAACTAAAGTTGAAGTCATTATGAGCTTTATGATGTAAACTTTAGGCATAGAGAATTGTTGTCTCATGGTAAGGGGTAGTGTTATTTGAGGACAAGCAAATGCTTTAAGTTAGGGGTGTTGATGAGTGATAATTTTACCACTCATTCTCACTAAACATTTGTGCACATTACCTTATTTTGAATAAATAAATGAGACATATTAATGATAAACATTACTAATACCCACTCTTTGCAAGCATAGAGTCTTGGAGATCAAAAGATGTGGATTGGAGCTGAAAATGATCAAAAGGGATTAAGAAAAGTGCTGCTGAAAACTTGGAGCATAAAAGTCTCAGGTACCACGATCGCGGTATGCTGACCGTGATAGTGGAAGTCAAGCAAAAGTCATCAACTGCGATCACAGAAGTTACCTGCAGTCGCATAATGGCGGTCGCAGCTAGACCCGTATGATCGCGGCTTAGCGGAAGAAATTATCCCAAGGTCAAAATTGGAAATGTACGTGGATTTCTTTATACACTCCCATGATGTTTTTAGTCATTATTATGTATGTTTAGTCTATTTTCCCCTTTTATTTAGGATTTGAAATTTTGGATTTCTTTGTACTCTATAAATACCCTTTTTATGTTTCTAGTTAGGGGTATCCATATATGAGCTCTTTGGGTCTAAGTTATATCATATAAAATTTACTAATATCTTTTGATTCCAAGATTGACTTGTGATCTTATTGTTCTTGGTTGGTTTTTGATTTGTTCTTCAATTTGAGACTTTGGATTTTCTTCTTTCAGTATTACGAGATTGATTGTGTAATTTTGTCTGTGAATTCCATGAATTATCTTGCAACTATGAGCAACTAATTCCCTTCGTTAGGGTTTTGGGAACCCTGCTAGATTAACAAAGTAGAGGAAGTGCCAAGTCATTCCAGATAAAGATTCTTGCATGTATTATGGTTTTCTTCAATTTGATTATCTTCTTAATGGGTGCACACATTAGGATCCTATGTGTATTCACTACAAGCCTGACTGGGAGGTAGAGATTGGGAAAAGGAGATCACAATAATGATTTGGATTTAATTGCCAAAATAAGCTTATTTAATTGCTGAAATAAGCTTACCTACACCATCTACTTAAGATGATTATCTTTCATCTAATAACTTATGACTCAAAAGGTAATGGTTGAACTAGGATCCAGGATAAGGGTTAGTAAGGCGACACCTTAAGACTCAAAAGGTAAAGGGTAAAATCCGTTAATGAGTCCTCAAGACAATTAATGGTACATAACTTATCAAATTCTGCATGTAAGGTATTGGAATAGTTCGAACGTGCATGATAAATCTACCAAGTTTGAAGCAAGAGGGAACCAAAGCCTAGTGTTTGGCTTAGATTGATTTCAAACTCAAACATCGAATTATGGTTACCTCTTTCTAGTTTCTATAAATCTTTCTTTTTACTTTATTGTACTGCCTGCTGATCTTAACAAGTTCGAGAAGGATTTCTGACATATTTTGAAATATCTTGAATTTCGGCCCTTCAAAATATCTTGAGTTATGGGGTCACTGCCTTGGTTACGGCTAGACCCCTAGAGTCGTAGGGTGTCTTGCGACTTGTTGGGATGAGTCATACCTAGACCAATAAGTTTGAGGCTTGATTTTGCTCTGAGTAAGAGTATCTCACTAAGATCCATAAGGATATGTCACGAGTTATAGGTTCAATTCGTTGGATGTCCAATATTTAATTCATTTGGGTTTTGTGTTGCTCATGAGTAGGACCCTATGAGTCCTAGGGTTACATTATGAGTTGGTGGGTTGAGTCATAAGGATAATAGTGTTAGGGGTTTTGGAGACTGTCCTAATTATGACTCTTCGTATGGTGTGGGTATGAGTCAGGAGGTTGACTCGTAACCAAAGATGATGCTTTTCCAGCATTTAAGTTGGTGACACTTTAGATATTTCAAACATAAAACCCTTTAAACCTACATCCATAAAATACTTTTGGGGTATTCAATAAATATTTTAACGAATTAAACACTCTCTTAATCCTCTCAAATAAGTCAAGCTAGGGTTTCACCAATTTGGTAATCTAAGGGATCAAGGATTGATTCCTCTCCATAAATCTTTAAGATTCAGGCATGTTACTCTTCTCTCATTGTTAATTTTGTAAACATAAGTGATTTAAAGAATTGTTCATAAGGTCTGTTTGGTTTTGAAAAAAAGGTTGTTTTTTTAGAATGTTATGAATCGAATAATGTTTCTCATGGTTTGTATATATGATTTTTATGCTTTTAATATGGTTTTGAACTTGTGGGTGCATGGGTATAGCGAATGAACTAGGGAATAGTGATTTTCCCAAACTTGTGGCTTTGAAGTGGTTATAACCCCAATGCCATAATGTGAAATTTGTTTTAGTTATGAGAACTATGGGAATTTGTAAAATTGAACTAATCTTGAACTATAACATGATATAAATAAGTGTTTGAAGTACAATGGTATGATTTAATGAACAAAGGGAGTCGGTGTTCCCCAATATGTATTAATGAATAATGGGGGTTTTTCTCCCTAAGTTAGTGGAAATTATTTTAGCATGATGAGTTACCCTGCAAGTGTAGTTGGTATAATGATACCAACATTGTATGTGTAAAAGTGCAATGTGGTTCATTGAATGAGAATGTGTGATAATTATTTTAATTTAACTTTAATAAAGGTTGTGTAGGTGAGTCATTAAAGTGGAGGTCCGAGTGGCCAATATTGGAAATCATATTTGCCAACACGGGGGTCAAAGTTACTAGAGAGTATTGAGTTCCCCTTATTATTATTTCTTTATTAGAGTTGTTTGAGTCCTCCATAAATCATTATATGATTGGGTGGTTCACCTTGGTATATGTTAGAGGTTTTGAGTCCCCCATGTGCATATAAATGAGATTATTCTCCAGTTCGTGCGATTACACGCACTATGGCCTGATCATGGGGTGAAAGCTATGGACCATATAGCCCGTGGGTACTATTATATGATAGTTGAGCAACACAATCCAGGCTATGTTTTGAAATGCATATTAATCCATATTCCTTATCCCAGTATATGATATATATATATATATATGTATATGTTTATGCATTTCATTATGTGCATTGACTTTGAATGATTTTAAACTTTTGATCATATCATTATGTTATCCTTATCCCCAAGTTAAAGCCAACATTTACTCTTCTAATTATTTTCGAACACTGTATCCCATGCGATACAGGAACTGGTTATACTCTTACTCCTCCTACTTAGTGACTTGGATTCAGGATCAATTAGCGGGTCAGATTGAAGTGGTGAGCTTTCATACTTTAGAAGACCCCATTTTAGGTTTATGGTTTCCTTTACATTTTGACTATTCCTTTAGATTTAGTTTTGGCTATGGTCGGGGGCATGCCCAACTGGATACTCTTTGGTTTTTATTAGAGGCTTTGTTTGACTACTGTTGGAAAGGGCGATGTCAGTATTAGTATCGGTATTGGTATTTGTGCTGATGTTAGTTAGTTCTTGTTATAAACTTATTTTAATGTCTTTCAATTAAAATTTTCCTATCTTTTTATATGATCAAAATTCAGCTGATCGTGGGGTGTGAATTGTTTGGTTTGGTTAGGTATAGGGGGTCATCTCTTGTCCATGTCATGCCATACTTATAGGTAGATGTTACGAGATATTTAGGAATGTTTCCCTTTCTTGTTGTTATGTTTCAAGCCACAGAGTCTAAGGTCTTGAATCTCTCTAATTTCTATTTGTTCGCTTTTTAGATCATGCCTCTTAGATAATCTGAAGCTCATGGAAACTCCTCTATCCCTCATGGGGACAATGCTGATGGGACACACTATGCTTATATGGTATAAACCTGGTCTAGAGGTCTAGTTTCTGATTACCCTCCTAGAGTTCTACTGGTCCTCTCTAGTCCTCCTCGAGTTCCTCGAACATGGAATTTCATCAGTCCATTCATATGTTGTCTTAGTTGATCGCAGTTTAAGCATGTAGCTTCTATTACTCTATCTTATGAGGCCACAAGGGTTGGCCAGTTTACGAGGTTGAGCCCTCCTGTGTTCACTGGCGTTAAGGTTAAGGAAGATCCTTAAGGTTTTATTAATGATATGAAGAATATCTTTCATTTTATGCATGATACTAATGTAAAAGGTGTAGAATCGCTTCCAATTAAATGAAGAATGTAGCATACCAGGAGAGATGATGCCAAATCCGCACTGTGGAATAATTTCTCTAGTGCTTTTTTGGATCGCTTCTTTCCTCAGAAGTTGAGAGAGGCTAAAGTGAAATATTTGTTAATTTGAAGCATAACAGAATGACAGTCAAGGAGTATTCCTTGAAATTCCATAAATTGTCCTACCATACTGCCAAGATAGTGTCTAGCATAAGGGCTTGAATGAGGAATTTCACTTCTGTATTTTCCTATAATTTGATTTTGGAGAGTAAGGGTGTCTTGTTGAACAATGATATAGACATCTCTAGATTGGTTGTGTATATCCAGCAAGTCAATAAAGAGAAAAAGAAGTAGGCTAAAATTAGGGAGAGGTAGAATAAGAAGTTTAGATATTTTTATTAGGGTGGAGGTCAATGACTGAGTGGTAGAGATGGTGGAAAGTGGTCTAAGAAGAAGTAGGGGAGTTTTGGTTCCTACTGTATAACTAGTGCTCCTTTAACGAACTTGTCAAGTAATCATCATTCTCAGCATGATAGTGGGTTAACAGGGTGCCCAATCTCAGGTAGGTAGGGGCTCAGTCTGCTCTATCATATTCTTCTTGTAGGTTTTGTGGGTAGGTATATCGTGGGTTTTGTGAAGAGGTGAGGAATAAGTATTTTAAATATGGTCAAATTGGTCACTTGCAGAGACATGTCCTTCGATGGTTACTTCAGGGAAAAATAAGATCCTTATTGCCACTTCATCAGCTCCTGCACCAAAGTGTGTTGCCTTTGCTTCTAGTACTGACACTGGCCAAAATCATTTGTAAGATATTGCTACCTGCCAGGACTCTGAGGCATATCCTGATGTTGTCACTGGTATGTTACAACACTTTTCTTGTGATGTGTATTGCTTACTTAATTTGGGGTCTACTTTTTCTTATGTGACTCCATTTGTGGCTATGCATTTTGGTTTTAGTCCCGAGTGTATCCCCGATCCCTTTTCTATTTCTACCTCAGTGGGCAACTCTGTGGTTGTTAGAAAAGTCTATAGGAGTTGTATGGTATTTGTTGGTAGTAAAGAAACTCTGGTAGATCTGATAGGGTTAGACATGGTTGATTTTGATGTTATATTGGGGATGGATTGGTTGTATTTATCCTATGGCTCCTTGATTGTCGAACCAATAAGGTCAAGTTTAAATTCCCTAATGAGTTGGTCATTGAGTGGGAAGAGGGTTCTCTAGTGCCTAAGAAAAGATTCATATCATATATTAGAGCTCAGAAGTTGATTTCCAAGGGATGTCTTCATCATTTGATCTATCTTAAAGATTCTAACTCAGAGGGTCTTCCATTACAATTTTTCCCATGGTTAGTGAATTTCTCAAAGTTTTTCCTGCTGATCTTCCTGATGTCTCTCCCAATAGGGAGATTGATTTTAGGATTGACCTTGTCCCAGACACTCATCTTATCTCTATCCCTCTATATAGAATGGCTTTGGCTGATTTGAAGGACCTTAAGAAGTAGTTAAAAGATCATCTTGACAAAGGATTTATCCATCCTAGTGTGTCTCTGTAGGGTGCTTTTATTTTGTTCATGTGTAAGAAGGATCGGCCCCTTTGAATATGTGTTGATTAACATCAATTAAATAAGGTTATGGTGAAGAATAAGTATCTTTATCCTCTAATTGATGATTTGCTTGCCAGATTTTGGGTACTAAGTTCTTCTCTAAGATAGATCTTTGATCCGAGTATCATCAGTTAAAGATTAAGGAAGTGGTATCCCTAAGATTGCCTTCCGAATGTGATATGGTCATTATAAGTTCTTAGTCATGTCTTTTGGTTTGACTAATGCCCCGACGATATTTATGAACTTAATGAATAGGGTCTTTCATTAGTTTTTGGATTTATTCATCATTATATTTATAGATGATATTTTGATGTATTCCAAGAGTGAGGCGGATCATGCTAATCATTTTTGTATCGTGTTGCGAACCTAGAAAGACCAGTATTTGTATGCTAAGTTTTTGAAGTCCGAATTCGGATTGAAAGTTATTAAATTTTTGGGTTATGTCATTTTAGTGAAGGGTTCATGGTGGATCCGCAGAAAGTTGTAGTTGTTAAGAAGTGGCCTAGACCTACGACTCCAACTGATATTCAGAGTTTTTTGGGTTCAACCAATTGTTATAGGAGATTTATTGAGAGTTTCTCGACTATAGCTTCCCCGCTGACTAAGTTGACTCAGAAAAAGGTGAAGTTTTTGTGGTCTAATGCTTGTGAGGGTAGTTTTGAGAAGATGAAAGATAAATTGACTTCAGCTTCAGTTTTGACTCTGCCTGAAGGCACTATGCTTTTGTTGTTTATTGTAATGCATCCCGTGTGGGACTTGGTTGTGTGTTAATACAGTATGGTAGGGTGGTGGCCTATGCTTCTAGGCAGTTAAAAGTCCATGAGAAGAATTACCCGACTCATGACTTTGAGTTGTTGGATGTGGTATTTGCATTGAATATCTGACATCACTATTTGTATAGAGTCCATTTAGTTATCTTTTCTGATCATAAGATCCTGCAATATGCGTTCACCCAGAAAAAATTAAATCTCAAATAAAGGAGGTAGCTTGAGGTACTGAAAGACTACAACATGAGTCTCGACTAATAACCAGGTAAAGCTAATATGGCTGTTGATGCTCTTAGCAGGCTATCCATGGAGAGTCTAGCTCATGTGGATGAGGATAAATAGGAGTTGGTGAAAGATATTCACTATTTGTCTAACCTTGGAGTTCCTCTGTTGGACTCTAAGGTTGGTGGTTTGTTTGTGCAAGAGGTTATGAAATCATCCCTTCTTGCTGAGATAAAAGAGAAGCCGGTACTGGATTCTATCTTAATAAAGATTAAGAGAGATGTGGATTATCAAAAGATTGTAGCTTTTGAGATTGGTGGCGATGGTATCTTGAGGTAACAAGGTAAATTTTATGTTCCTGATGTAAATGGGTTGAGAGAGAGGATCTTGGCTGAGACTCATGAGTCACGTTATATGATTCATACCAATTCGATAAAGACTTATCATGATCTTATGGAGCTTTATTGGTGGAATAATATGAAGCGAGATATGGCCAATTTTGTGGCTAAATGTATGATGTGTTAACAAGTGAAGGTTGAGCACTTGAGGCCCTGTGGGTTGACTCAAGAGATTGAGTTGTTTATGTGGGAAATGGGAATTAATTAATATAGATTTCATTACCGATCTTCTTTGGTCTTAAAATCAATTTGATTCAATTTGGGTCATCGTGGATAGGATGACTAAGTCTGCTCACTTCTTACCAGTAAGGACAAATTATTTAGCAGAGGATTATGTGAGGTTGTTCCTCCAAGAGATTGTGAAGTTTCACGAGGTGCCTATTTCTATCATGTCAGATCACGGTACTTAATTCTCATCATATTTTTGGCATTCCTTTATCAGAGGTTTAGTAACTAAAGTGAGACTTAGTACTACTTTCCACCTGCTGTCGGATGGGCAAACGGAAAGGACTATTCAGACATTGGAAGATATGTTTTGGGCTTGTGTGATTGGCTATGGTTATAGTTAGGTTGATCATTTTTCTCTTATACAATTTGCGTATAATAACAACTACCATTCTAGTATTGGGATGGCTCTATGGAGGCATTGTATGGTAGGAGGTGTAGGTATCCTATTGGGTGGTTCGAGGTTGGTGAGGCAAAGATGTTTGACGAAATTTGGTTCACCAAGCGATGGAGAAGGTGAAGGTAATTCGAGATAGACTTAAAGCAGCCAAAAGTTTCCAAAAGTCCTATGCAGACGAGAGGCATAGGGAGTTAGAGTTTTGAGGTTAGCAATTGTGTATTCTTGAAGGTATCTCCCATGAAAGAAGTTATGCAATTTGGGAAGAAGGAGAAGCTTAGTCCCTAGTATGTTGGCCCGTTCTTGGTTTTACAGAGGATTGGTAATGTTGTCTATGAATTGGAGTTGCTTTCTAGTTTTAGCTTCATTCATCTGGTGTTCCATGTTTCAATGTTTAGGAATTGTTTGTGTGATCCATCACTAATTGTGCCTATCATGGATATTGGTATTTAGGATTCCTTATAGTATGAGGAAGTCCCGGTTGAGATCTTGGATCGGCAAGTTCATCCGTTGCGGATCAAGGACATAGCTTAGATAAAGGTTCTATGGAAGAACCACGAGATTGAGGAGGCTACTTAGGAAGCTGAAGCGGACACGAAGTCCAAGTATCCATTCTTGTTTCCCACTCTGAGTAATCATACACAAGTATGTGTTATTCTTAACATCTTTATTGTCTGACTTTGTTAAAGGAAAGATTGATTTCCTTTTAGTATCTTTATTTTCTGAGTTTTTTAAAGGTAAGAGTAGGGGAATATAGAGTCAAATTGTGCTAGCAATTTCCTTGTCCCATCATTCCTTGATGAATGATCCAGGTGAGGGAGAATTAAAACACCCTGGATTATGGCTTTTGCAAATTTCTTCAGCTTTGGGCTCGCTGCCTTATTTATGACTGGAACCCCCAAAGTCGTAAGGTGTTTTGATGACTTATTGGGATGATTCGTACCCAAACCAGTAAGTTTGAGGCTTGATTCTGCTTTGAGTGCGAGTGTCTCACTAAGTGCCGCAAGGATATGTCATGAGTCGTAGGTTCAAATTGTAGGATGTCCAATATTTGATTCATTTGGGTTCTCTGTTGCTCATGAGTAGGACCATACGAGTCGTAAGGTCATGTTACGAGTCTGTGGGTTGAGTCATAAGGATAATAATGTTGGAGTTCTTGGAGATTGTCCTAGTAATGACTCATTTTCATAAGTCTTAAGGTGTGGGTACGAGCCAAAGGGTTGACTAGTAACCAAAGACGATGATTTTCCAGCTTTTAAGTTGGGGGCTCTTTAGATATTTCCCACTTAAAACCCTTTAGGCCCCACATCTATAAAACACCTTTGGGGTATTTATTCAATAATTTTAATGGATTAAACACTCTCTCTAAATCCTCTTGAACAAGTCAAGTTAGGGTTCACTAATTTAGTCATCTAAGGGCTCAGGGGTTGATTCCTCTTCATAAATGTTCGTGATTCAGGCATGTTACTTTTCCCTTACTGTTAATTTTGCAAAGGCATATGATTTAAAGTATTGTTCATAATATCATTGTTTGGGTTTGAAAACAAAGGTTAAGGGTTTTTGAATATTGCGAATTGAATAATATTTCTCATGGTTTGTATATACGATTTTCATGTTTTTAATATGGTTTTGAACTTGTGGGTGCATGGGTATAGTGAATGAACTAGGGAATTGTGATTTTCCCAAACTTGTGGCTTTAAAGTGGTTATAACCCCAATGCCATAATGTGAAATTGATTTTAGTTATGAGAACTGTGGGAATTTGTAAAATTGAACTAGTCTTGAACTATTGCATGATATAAAAAAGTATATGAAATGCAATAGTATGATTTAATGAGCAAAGAGAGTCGGTGTTCCCCAATGTGTATTAATGAACAAAGGGAGTTGTTCTCCCCAAGTTAATGGAAATTTTTTTGGCATGATGAGTTACCTTGCAAGTGTAGTTGGTATGACGATGCCAACGATGTATGCCTAAAAGTGTAATGTGGTTCATAGAATGGGAATGTGTGATAATTGTTTTAATTGGGATTTAATAAGGGTTGTGTTGATCATATAATTGTGTTATTCTTATCCCCGAGTTTTATGCTAGCGTTCACCTCACTAACCGTCTTTGGATGCCATATGACTAGTCATACTTCTATTCCTTCTGTAAGTGACTTGGATTCAGGATAAACTAGCGAGTTAGATTGAAGTAGTGAGCTTTAATACTTTGGAAGACCCCATTTCATGTTTATAATTTCTTTTATGTTTTGACTATTCCTTTAGATTTAGTTTTGTCTATGGTTAGGGGAATGTCCTGACTGGATACTCTTTGGTTTTGATTAAAGGCTTTGTCAGACTATAGTTGGCATGGGCAGTGTCAGTATGGGTATTGGTATTGGCATTGATGCCGGTATCGATTGGTTCTGGTTATAAACTTATTTTAATATCTTTAACTTAAAATTTTCCAATCTTGTTGTAAGCTCAAAATTTAGCAGATCATGGTGTGTGGTGTGTCTGATTTGGTTTGGTACAAGGGGTAATCTCTGATCTATGTGGGACTTGAGATACCCATCACGGCCAGGACCTAGTTAAGGTTGTGACATTCTCTATGGGATCGACTCCAACCTAGGTAGGTTTCTATATTTTGATAGCGACCACTTTATCCTTTAATTAGAGGTATAGTTTGGGCATTATAAAAATTTTGGCGCTGTTGCAGTGGAATGAAATTGTAGATTGACTGATCGGAGTTGTTGATGTTGTCAGTTTTTTCTTTTCTATTCTTTTTCGGGCATATGGTTTTGTATACCTATCTTCTTGATATGATAACTTGTCCAGATGAAGTATGGAGTTATTAAAACTTCTTTATTATTGATCTTTATCCTTTTTATATGGTAAGTTATTTCAGGAGTGTGGCAGATATAGTGTGCGAACACAAGGATATCTTGATAGAATCATTGACACACCTTGCAAACAAAAATCATGAGCTTTTTCAAAAGGTTGATAGGTTCATCTTGGATATTTACCACTTACAGGTGGATTTGAATGCTAAAGTTGCTGCGTGTAATGCTCAACAACTTAGTTATGGGTGGTGTGAGACTTGAAAAAATTTTGAGAAGCCAATTTGAGGAGTTGAAATTAGAAGAGTCAATAATTTCTTATACTCTTATGGATAGTGTCACTCTCAAGGTGAGAATACTAGAGTTATGTGGGGATGTAAATAAGACTGAAATTCTAGAGTTGGGGCATATTGGATCCCATTCTAAAAATTTTTCCATGTTATGTTCGGATAGTCAGATATTGATCGAGCCATCTGAACCTAAAGAAGAGTGCAAGAAAGAGGAAACATATGTCGATACTTGAATTTCTTGAGCCAGAATCAAACAATTACATTCCTCATGTAAGGGATAATAAATACAACATGCCTTAACTATTGCTTGGGTCCTTTGTTTTTATACCACCGCCCCTTGAGCATAATGGGAAATCAAAAAAATAATTAAGGGTGAAATTCATAAGTTCAAAGTGGAAAGAGAATACCGGAGGCCAACTCTTGGGCCACCTTGATGAAGTATGAGTAACCAAGGTACCCATGGGCTTGTTGGTGAGGGCTTGTTGGTGAAGTCTGAGTAACCAACCAAGCCCCGTCACATCACGACGTTAAATTAGGCATTGCTTAGGAGTCAACCTAATGTATTTTGTTATTTGTATGCATTATTATGATTGGCATTAGATCTACGCACCTACGGTGTCAAAAGTATGTTTCTTACTCTCTTGTTTTATAGTGGCCCAATGCATTGGGCAAAATACATGTCTTAAGTTGAGGGTACAACTACTTGTGGGTATTGATGTCCTTTTGGGTTTTTTGTTGCTATGCTTTTTTACCTCGGAGTCCTGTTCCTAGTAGAGTCGGCATGTTTAGGCGTACTGTGTTTTTTTTTTTTTTTTTTTGTGTTTAACTAGGAGAAAAATGAGTATCTAGGGCAGTTGACATATTTTTTGTTAATTTTTGAGAAAAAATATACCCCTCCAAAAATTTGTTTAGAACTGTGTGATGCTTATGTATGTGTGACCATTGTTAATTTCGTTATGGAGTTAGGATTAGGGACATGATAATCTTTTCTAACAATTGCATGAATCAGATAGGTAGTAGCTGGTGATGTGACCCTGGGCTATGTATGTGAGATACTACTTAGTTCCCTTATATGTGTTAAATCAAGAACTTGCCCGGTTAGTCTTGCCTAGGTTTTAGGATAGTTGATTAAGAAAGGATCATAGGTTGTTCTTGATATAAGTCTACTTTTAGCCTAAATGACCTTCCATGTGTGAATAAGTATCCATTGTTCCTAATTTTTGAGCCTGTATAGCCTATTTTTCTTGTTACATCTTCCACCTTCCCATTTGTGTTATAATAAACCTGTTTTGGCCTTGGTCTTCGTTGGGCAATATGCAGCTCAACTCAGGCAAATCACCAAAGTTGATGGTGTCTATCATAGGGGCGTGTAATGTGAAGTGTGTATGAAGAAGGGTAAAATAAGAGAAAAGATAGTAGGGCTGGGTGTGGAAAAAAAAGAAAAAGAAAAAGAAAAGAAAATAAAAATTCTGAAAAATAGACTAAGAGTTAAAGAAACCACACCCAACCCATATGTGTAAGAAAAAATAAAAAGGGAGAACTAAGGGTGGAACAAAAAGAAATTGATTGATAAGTGGACTCCAAAGTAAGTATCTCCCAAGACTACATTACAAGCCGAATAAAGTCCTATAGTGATCCAACCCTAATTGTCTGAAAACCAAGGTAAAGAAAATAAGAGGAAGCCTATGGTATTTAATGGACATTGGTAGAACTTCTCTTGTGAGTGTGAGTGTCTCTTTACCGTCCCTACATTAACTTGCATGATTTCATATAAATGACTTAGGACTTCTTTGTTGTGAGGATCATGGGTTGTGTTTCTAGCTGCTTACTTGTTTGGGTAGTGTAACTTGTACATCTACATTGTTGTTTGTTGCTAGTATAATGCCATAGCTTGATTCCTTTGTGCTACATTATTGTGATTCATAGATATGCACAATTGGTTTTAAAAGTATTGAAATTGGAAAGGGTAATGTGTTTTGAGCAAAATTTGATGATTGACTGCATGAATCATGATTTCATCAAAACTTTGACTGCATGATTCATGCAATTCACAAAAACTTTTCTGTGAATTGCATGAATCATCTTGCGACTATGAGCGGTTAATTCCCCTAGCTAGGGTTGTGAGTACCTTGGCAGATTAACAAAGTAGAAGAAGTACCAAGCCATTCAAGATAAAGATTCTTGCATGTATTATGGTTTTCTTTGATTTGATTGTCTTTTTAATGGGTGTACGCGTTAGGTTCCTGTATTCACTACGAACCTGAATGGGGAGGTTGATATTGGGAAAATGAGATCACAACAATGATTTGAAGTTAATTACTGAAACCATCTACTTAAGACGATTATCTTTCATATAATAATTTGATACTCAAAAGGTAATAGTTAAATTGGGATCTAGGATAAGGATAAGTAAGGCAACACCCTGAGACTCAAAAGTAAAGGGTGAAATCCGTCAATGAGTCCACAAGACAGTTGATGGGACATAACTTATCAAATTCTACATGTAAGGTATTGGAATAGTTCGTCAGCGCACAACAAATCTACAGAGTTAGAAGCCAGGGGGAACACAAGCCTAGTATTCGTCTTAGATTGATTTCAACCTCAAGCATCCAATTATTGTTACTTCTTTCTAGTTACTACAAATCCCCTCTTTTACTTTTCTGCGCTGCCGGGTGATTTCAACAAGTCTGAGAAGGATTTCTGACGTATTTTCTGTGGGATCTACCCCAACCTAGTTGGGTTACTATATTTTGAAAGGGACCGCTTTATGTTATCAGGTACCTTATCCCAATATTAAATTGTGCCAACACGACACCCAATCCCAATACCAGGAAATAGATAAAACTCAACAATAATGCTTAAGGCACAACAATATGAATGTGGAAGTTTGAATTTCATTTATAAACATTTAAACCTTCAAGTTAATCATTTCATATTAAACTGTAACATCATCTTAACCAACAATCACAAGCATGACCAAAGGCTAATCACAATCATCTAACTCAAATATAAGCATATAGTCAAATCAAGTCTACAAATACTTTCAAACTATAATCCACCTCGCATCCTCATCTGAATGAACTAATTAGCCAAAGCTTTGCCCTTTCTCACAAATTCTGCTTGTTCTTGATCTATAAATAATAGGAGAACGATTTTACACAACATTACCAACTTCTAAGCATTATAAACCTAAACCCATTAATTTAAACACATGAACTTAACCTAGTTCATTGTTCTAGGATTTTCTGCCTTTCACCTCTTTGAATTTTCTGTCTTTCGTGATTATAAGGAAGAATTCTATGCTAGGAAGTGAATTTTTACAACCTAGATCCAACAACAAGTGAGTTAAGGCTATTCACAACTAATTCCCACCAGTTCATCCAACCTAGGGATAAACCTTAATTTTTATCCATGATCTTGATCCTTATAGTTCTAGGAATTAAACGATGTAATTATAAGTTAGAATGATAGAAAATCCTTACCTTAACAATAAAACCCCTAAAAATGATGAAAATCCCCTTCTCTATGCATTAGGTAAAAAACTGAACCTTTTGGAATGAAAAATGCTAAGTCTTGGATTTTTAGTTTAAACAACCTAATCTTTACTACAACGATGGACCTATCGCTACAATGACATCGTTGTAATGACACTTCTACAACTACAACATACCTAGGCCAAAATATCCCATCGTCATGGAGACCCTCTCTCCCTTACTATAGTTACACTGCTGTAATACTTATGTGGCTATAGTGGTACTTAACCAGTATCTCGGGCTTAGTTTCCAGCTTTACCTATTTCACAACATACTTTTTCGATTTTGACATCACTACTAATCCCTTTATAGTAATAGTTATAACCAGATTTTTACTAATTTACATAACAAAAGTTTGTATGACTTTCTAAACTCAATCTAACACAAATCAAATAAAATCCACAACCAAACCACCAAAATTGACCCTATTTCCTTAGACCACACAACACCTAAAATTCATCCAAAACTAGACTAACTCTGAATTTCACCAATTTAGTCTAAGGGAAGACTAAGTTGCAAATTTACCCACCAACTAAGCATATTGATGTTTTGGATCGTTACATTAGATACCAGTTAAATACTCGTTCTTCCCCAAATGATATCTAGCAACAAAAAATAAAGCAACTGAGGATTACCTGAATTGATGGACAAATAGAGATAGCGCTTGCACATATTTTCCTTAGTCTCCTAAGTGGCCTCCTCAACAAGACAATTTCTCCATTGAACTTCCATCGACGGAACAAACTTGGTTCTTGACTTCCTTGTAACTCTATCTAGTATAGCAATAGGTTCATCTTCATAAGACAACTCTTTAGTCACGACTCGATTTCATGAGTCATGATGGCACCTACTTTAACCTATCAGTAAGTAAACCAAACTACAACCCAAAATGGCAAGTAATAGAGTAATTGATGGAAACTAGAATAGATACCGAAATAACATAATAATTCGGTCACATGCAATAAACATAATAATGATAGCATAACTAGAGATAAAAAGGAGAAAGTGTAAACATCCCATGACCTAGTAAGGTAGGTACAAAAGCCTCCAGCAAAAATAATAAGATCACTATAAGTGTCAAATGTTCAATAATCTCGTAGAAAAAGACTATCCAAAATAGAATAAGGAGATAAAGTTAGCTTTGGCTTCAAAACCTCATCCTATATTCAATCTACAACCAACACTAGTACAATGTCAATGGTGGAAACTAGTACTCAGATCTACATCAGATAATAATATAGAGGTGTGGTATTAGTACCAAAGCAACGGGTACTCAGTAGGCTTCATCGGTCGGCTGAGCTAAATCATAATATAAGTATAATAAGATGTGAGATAATAAACTAAGTTAGGGAAAAGGGAAAACATGAAACAATGCTCCAAATACTGAAAGTAAATAACTAAGCAAATAATATTTAGAATAACATGACTATCTATAGCCTAACTGGACCCCATAAGGCCAAAAGGCACAGACAAACATAAATAATCCAGTCTGGCCCCCATAATTCTGATGGATGCAATCAAGAAGGAAATACCAATTGTAACACTCATAGAATATCGGAACCTCAAAATCATGATCGTGGATCTTTTCATACCATAAACGTTGGGATCTAATTCCATGACCATCATAAGTATCCTTTAACATTGGACTCGAAATAGAAATAGTATCTCATATATCAGACTTGAATAAAAAACTATATCATAAATACCAAACTTGAATTAGAAGTAATATCTTCATAGATGTCAGAATCAAATTGGTCTTAATGTCATAGTTGTTAGACTCAAACCAGTATTAATGAAACCTAAGTATAAGAAATTTCCTTGGACGTTGAAGAGTGTTTGATGTCCACTAAATTAGAAATTTTCCTTTTCAAGAACCCTCTATGCAATGCCATGCTATCAAATTGTGATCTACCCATTAATACAAGAATAATGATACAAATATTGCATTTTAATTCTTCGGATCTAAAATTAAGTCAAAATCCCATGTGGAGCCCGCTTATAGAATCACAATCTTAAAATCATCAACACATCCCTCTATGCTCAAGGATTATTTATCCTCAAGAATGAGTAAATTCTGAGATCGAATGGCGCTCAATGAAACCCAACAAGAAACTAGCAATTTAGGACTAAATTGGAGAATTAAATTAAGAATTAGAAGGAAATTTATAAGGATTATGATAATAAAATGTCTTCCCCAAGATTTCTAACACCCTATGATTACCCAAGGACCAATCTCCCAATTTTTAAGCACTCTAAGGTTTTAATGCTCTTAGGGCTTGGAGAAAATGGGTGAAAATTGGGCGAGGGATGAAATAAATGCCCCTGCAGTTACCGCTTAAACAATCACTTGACAATTTAAGCGTCTACTTCTAAAGTAGCATATGGTCACTTAAGCGACATCTTTATCTAGCCAACCTTTGCTTTAGCGGACAACACGTTGGTTAAGTGACATCCACTAAAGAGGGATGGCCTCTGCTAAAGAAATAGGGTCAGGGCAAGCCTTGAATACTGAAGCAACCACCACTTAAGAGACCAAAGGTCCACTTAAGCCGTTGCACCAGTTGAGTACATACACCAGCTTGACTTGTTTTTTTCCAAGTTTCCATCGACCCCTCGAGATTCACTTAAAATCCCATAAAAGCAAACAAACTATGCTACCCTATTAAATTAAACATTTTGGACTCAATGTATCTATTGAAATTTCTATCTGGAGTCATTTCTATGACATGTGGGCCCCATATCAAAGGGTCATTTTTACCAAAATCCATCCCATAGTCCGAAATGAGTTTGGAAGCCTCGAGACCAAAACTAAAGCTCTTCCTAGGCTAAAATCGATGTTCTAGAGCTGATGGAACTGTCAAAGTGGCATACGAGGTTGTTAACCTAAATTTTATGCCTAGTATCTAATTCTTACCAATGAAGACTTCAAAATAGGGAATTTACTCTAAATACCAAACAAACTACCCGGTAATCAAGCTGTTAGCTCGAGTAAGTCACAAATAACTTGGGGCAACTATAGAAAAGCTCTAAATAGCAAAAAAGTGTAGATGTGCAAAATATGACCTGAAGGGTCATATTAATATCCAATACTAAAAGGACTTTTGTCTTTGAATTTAAAGGGTTAGAATGCACCAAAAGGCTTGAACAGGTAGGGTTACTGGGCCTACATCTCAATCTTAATATCCTAAGTAGACTCCTCTACTGGGCAGTGCCTCCACTGAACCTTAACTTATGAAATATCCCTATAATGCAACCACTTGGCATCCCTCGCTAATATGAGAACTAACTCCTCCACGAAGATCAAGCTCTCATCCGTCTGAACTGAGTCCTACCAAAGCATATGTTACTCATCAAGGATATAACACGCCGCATAGAAACATAAAAAATTAGATGAACTGTGAAAAAATCTGGGGGAAAGTCCAACTTATAAGCCACCACTTCAATTATGTGAAGTATTTCAAAAGGTTTAATATATCTGGTGCTGAGTTTACCCTTCCTCCTGAACCTCGTCAAACTATTTATGTGTGATACTTGAAGGAATACTCAGTATCCTACTTCAAAACTCAAGGTATGAAGTCTATGGTCTGTGTAAGTCTTCTTCCAACTCTAAGCTTCCTTTAGCCTATCTTAAATCATCCAGAGTCTATCCAATGGTTATCAAAATAAGTTAGTACCATGAGGCCTAACCTTAGGGGTCTTGAAAAATCCTATTGGATATCGATAATGCATAATTTATAGTGCTTCAAATGGTGTCAGATCAATACTCAAAATGTAGCTATTATTATAGGTAAACTCTTCCAATGCTAAGTGTTTCTTGCACTAACCTTCAAAGTCCATAACACAATCCCAAGCCTATCCTCAAGATTCAAAATAAATCACTCTGGCTGCTTATTGGTCAGAGGCTAAAAAATAGTGCTAAGATCCACTTGAATACCCAACTCACCCTGAAAAGCCCTCCAAAAGCTAAAAGTGAATATTAAGACCCTGCTTGAATAATAGAAATGTTTACTCCATGTTCACAAACTATCTCTTGAATATAGATATGTGAGATCCTCTCAACACTGAAGGACATTTAAATAGGAAGGAAATGAGCCAATTAGTCAACCTATCTACAATGACCCAAATGTTGTCAGAACCACAGGAGGTGCACGGTAAAATACTAACAAAGTCCTTGGTGATCTGATCCCACTTTCATATATAATTGGGAAATCTCTGAATTAGATCACCATGACTCTAATGCTCGACCTTTAATTGCTGACAACATAGGTAACAAGCTATAAAGTCTGCTATATCTATTCTTCTCTACCAGTAATACTGCCTTATATCCATATATATCTTAGTGGTCCTAGGGTGAATACAATATTTAAAGATATGAGCCTCACTCAATTTTAATTGAATCAAACCTCTAACCCTCAGAACATAATTGCAACCATCATATTTCAAAATACCCTCAGAATCTATGGTGGACCTCTTGGACTCACTAATGTCACCCAAAATTACACCTCTAATAAATTATAATATATTCGCGATCAAATAAAGAACCCAACAAAGGTTGGGGTCAAACCCACATGTTATTGGATGAATCTTTGTCATGAACTTGCTAAAGTATCCAGAAAGTGTAGAACTAAATGGAAGGATTTTGTGAGAACAATAATAGTTGTAACAAATTTTGTTCACTTTAGGTTGAATTAATATAAGATGATTATTAAGACTGTGTTCCCCTAGAATTTCTAACTCTTTATACTTATCGTGCTCGTCAAATTATCTCGATGCCCTGCATATATAATCTAACAAGTTATGTATCACCTATAGTGTTTTGAACACCTTTTGTTTATTTCACTCATCTCCTTTGAGTTTCTGAGTGTTGCATTCCTAACCCTTGCCTTGTATCCCAAATTGACTATCTCCTTTGGGTCTTAAGTCAAATAGATGATGGTTGATAGCTTCAAGTTGCTATTATGGTATTCTTTAGAAAATCACAATACATGCAAGAACATAAATCAATAAAGACTTGGCACTTTCTCTACTTTGTTATTTCATTAGGGTTCCCACAACCCTAGTTAAGAGGTTTAGCCACTCATGTTTGCAAAAACACCCATAGATTCATAATAGAAAGCATATGAATAATATTACAATAAATTGCGATTGAAAAACAAAATCTCAAATTAATATCCAATCGTAAAACTCAGGAACAAGGATTCCAAGATCAAAAGTGTGTCTCAGAATCAATATAATGTTGTAAGTATAAAGAGTGCATAAGCTAATACAAAAATATCAAAGGAGTATTTATAGTTACACAACAAAACCTAAAAATACTATCAAAAATGGAATAGGAAAATAAGGTCGGCAGTGGTAAAGCCTCAGACAATGAGTCGTCTGGTCTGACGATGACTCATTGTCAGCTCTATATCCTAGATTCAATGCTCTTTGGTGATGAACCTTATCATCTCCCGATGAGTCATTTCTGGAGTCATTGTCTCTCTAGTGACTTTTTTAACTTTCAGAACTTAACTCCATATACTCAGAACTACCTTCCCTACGTGTTGTAGTCAGAATCTACGAGCCATAACCAATTTTGAGTTCAATATTCTTTGTCTTTTCTTTACTGCTCACCATAAGACATGGACGATGAGTCGTAGAGTCACCCAACGACTCATTTTCTAAGCAGAGACTTTAGTTCTAGAATTTTTTTTCCTATTTTCATGATACTCACTTCCAACCCTATTTTTCTACAAACGAACATAAAAACACATCACATATAACAAAAAGGACCTAAGTACTTGCATAATTTCTAGTTTTAAGCATCGAAAGTGCCTTGAAATCATGGCACATCAACACCCTTAACTTGAACAATTGCAAGTCCTTAGGCAACTAGAACTAACAAAAACATAGGTTGCTTAAATAAAACAAACCTAAGGCACCTATGATAGTTGACTCCTTAATAACTTTACCCCTCTTAGTTTCCAACTTTCTCAAAACCAATGTGTGGATATAGTAGCACAATAATGTGACACAAAGGAATAAAGTAATTGAATTACATTAGAAACAACCAATCTAGCAAATATGTAAGTTACACTACCCGAACAGATAAGTAGTTAGCAACACAATGCGTGTACCCTCCCAACAAAGAAGTCCCAACTCTCACAATATCATTATACACATTAATGAAAGGGACTATATCAAGGCACTCAGGCTCGCAAAAGAAGTTCCAATCAATGTGCATAGAATACCATAGGCTTTCCCTTATTTTCTTTACTTTAGATTTTCAAATAGTTAGACTAGGATCACTATAGGACTTTACTCGACTTGTAATGTAGGCTTGGGGTTAGGTATGGTACATTTGGGATATAGCGACTCACCCTTCTCAACACTAAACTTATATTTTGGATCCACTTGTCAACCATTTTTATTTTATTTCTCAATTTTCTCCTTTATTGATTTTTTTCTCTAATTGGGTATGGTTTTCTCTTTGTTTTTATTTTATAAATTTTTTCTCTTTTTTATTTTTTCTTTTCAAGCTTTTTACCCTTATTCTACCACACCTAACCTTACTCTTTTATTCTTTTAAATTACAGTCTTTTGCATACCCAATTTTAACTACACACCCCTATGATAGCCACCCTCAACTTAAGCGACTTGCTTGAGTTGAGGTGCACAGTGTCAACGGAGGGACCAGGGCCAAAAGGTTCATTTTAATCAATTTGTGAAGATGAAAAGGTGAAACCAAGAAAATACGTTTATGTAGGATCAAATCATGGATCATGGGATACTTATTCATTTTTTGATGGTTATTTAGGATAATAGTGGACCAAGTCAAAAATGGTCTATGGTTATGTCCTAACCAACTATTCTATAACCTAGGCAAAACTAACGGAGCAAGTTCTGGATTAAATGCACAAAGGAAACTAGGGAATTATCTCACACATACATAGTACAGGGTAATACTATCAACTACTACCTATCCAGTTCATACAAATGCTAAGCTTTGATTATTTTATCCCTATTCCTAATGACATAACAAGATTTACAATATTTACACATTTACTTACATCACACCGTTCACAAAATTTTTAGAAGGGTATTATTTTTTCTTAGAACAGTTCAAATACACAAAAAAATTGTTAACTGCACTTTAGGTTTATTTTTTTCTCCTACTT
The DNA here is from genome assembly GCF_002878395.1 of Capsicum annuum. Taxonomy (NCBI): domain Eukaryota; kingdom Viridiplantae; phylum Streptophyta; class Magnoliopsida; order Solanales; family Solanaceae; genus Capsicum; species Capsicum annuum. The sequence goes on from NC_061114.1 coordinate 103,757,514, forward strand.
AAGTAGAAATAACACAAACACAATATGACCTAAATATTCTGGTTCTACTAGGATAATGAAGCCGATGGGAAAAGAAGCACGACAAAAAATTCCTCAGTTGTGGTATACCCGCCCCCTAACTAAATACTGTGCACTATCCCCAGTGTATAACTATAATCTATAAACAAGGGATGAAGACATACCTGGGCGCACTAGGAATCGAATAAAGACCTCTCAATAGGCGGGACCTCAGATTGTGTGCTATTCTGATCAATAGTGGTCCCAATGGTTATCGAGACACTCATATCAACAGTGGCACCAATAGTGGTCGTAAACTTAATGGTGGCTTGCTTTTGAAAGGCAAAACTATGTTCCCACTCACATTTACTACAACTACAGATGTGATCTCACCCATATAGGAACTACCAGCCCTTGATCTAATCTCGTGTACCTCAGTCAAATGGTTTTGAGAGGTCTGTAGGCTAGCTACCCACCCTGTCCCTACATTATCTCTGTCTTCTTTCCTCTTTCTTCACTTTCTTTATTTCTTTCTGCCTTTCTTATCAACAAACTTTTCTTTACCTTTAGTGCCCCAAATAATTGACATGTCCTTGATAAGGATCTCTTCAAAAATTGGAAAAGTGAGGAGTAATCTTTAATACCACGTCCTCAATTGTAGCCCAAAGTGTAGCCAACTCCTTATGCACACCCGCTAGATCTTGAGCCTGAATGACTGCTGATCATCCCTAAACTACACCTTCAAATAAGGTTATTTTGGTCATTGTCAAAATATAGTAATCCAATTCAGGTTGGGGTCGAACCCAAGGGAATACGTATAATTGTGGCTCTTACTTTCTGTAATCAATGGGAAAAACTGGAAAAGTAAATAGGGGTTAGGGTTGTAGTAACAATATCAAACAAGTAACCATATGTAATTTTGGTTGAAAATAGTTAGAGATGAATAATAGATTTGTGTTCCCCCTGCCTTGTCAAATCCGTTGGTTTATCATGAATTGTTGGACCAACCTAGTAGTTTGCATGCAGAATCTGATAAGTTATGTACTATTAACCTTCTTGTGGACTTATTGAAAAATTTTATCCTTTACCTTTTGAGTCTCAGGATGTCTCATTATTAACTCTTATCCTAGGTCCGAGTTAACCATTACCTTTTGAGTCTCTAGTTATTAGATAATAGATAAAAGTCTTAAATAGATGATACTTATTATCCTAGATCGATAATTAATCTTCAAATTACTATTGTAATTATCTTTTCCTAGTCACTACTCTTCTTTTGGAGTAAGTACCAATAACCTAGGTGGGATCCTAACATTTGTAACCGCTAGAACAACTATCAAACCAAAGATAATATAATGCATGCATAAAAACTTCACACTTACCCTACTTTGTCAATATGCCAAGGTTCCTATAACCCTAGCTAAGGATTTTAGTAGCTCATGCTTTTGAAATGATCAACAAAGTTCATGATGAAAGCCATTAATCAAGATCACAAGAATAACTGAACAAAACTCAAAGTTTGAAACTGAATTATCAACCAAAGTCAATACAAGAGCAATACCAAGTTTAAAATTGAATCCTGGAATCAAAATATAAGATATAAGTGTTAAGAGTGTGTAACCTTACTACAAACATCAAAATAGTATACATAGTACACAAGGAAACCCTAAAAATCAAATCCAGATTGAAAAAGGAAATGAAAAATTTTTGGCCACTTATTTAGGCCACATACGGACCATAGTACCATATACAGACCATATGTGGACCTAGGTAAGTGGAGACTTTAAGTGTAGATCCTGCAGCTCCTTGGACTTTCAAACTCTATACTATCCTAGGTCATATACGGATCGTAAATGCCACATATGGACCTATATGGCATAGAAAAGTGCAGGGTCTTTTTTTTTTCTGCTTCTGAACCTCTGGACTTTCTATCTCAGCACTATCTTGGGTCGCATACACCTAGTACGTGACACATACGCCCAAAACAGCCTCAGTAAGTATCCAAAACTTCACTTTTTATTTTTTTTCTTTAGTTTATCACCCAAAACCAAGATTCCTGCAAAACATACACAAAACACATCATATCTAACAAAACAACCTAAGAAACATCCATGTTTTCATCATTTTAAGTGTCAAAAGTTCTATATTTCTATGGCACATCAACACCCTCAACTTAGATTGTTTGCATGTCCTCAATCAACACGATAAAACAATATAAAAACACAATGCTTAACTAGGAGACTCTAAGCTATCTAAGCCATTCAATCATGACTTTAAGCTCAAATACATTACCCCCTCATATATGAACAAGTAAAAACCTACTATGTATGGCATGAAGCACAACAATATGAAATAATGGGATCAAGATATGGAAATTGTATTTGCAACAAACAACCATGCATATATACAAGATACACTACCTGAACAAGCAAATAACTAGTAATGCAACCCATGTGCCCTCGCTACAAAGAAGTAACACTCACTCATATGAAATATTGTAAGTCAATACGGGGGCTGTCAAGAGACACTCACACTCAAAAAATAATTTCAACCAATGTGCATCAAATACCATAGGCTTGCCCTAATTTTCTTTACCTTAGTTTTTAGACAGTTAATTTAGGATCACTATAGGACTTTATTTGGCTTGTAATGTATGCTTAGGGGATGGTATGGTACATATGGATATGTCAAGTGACTAAGCCTCCTTGGCATTACAATATCTTTGAAGTTCACACTTTAACCAATTTTATTTTTATTCCTCCCTTATTTCTCCCTATTTTTTTATTTTGTTCTATTGTGCACACTCAGGTTGATTGTGGTTTCTTTTATTCAATCTTTCTCCTTTGCTTTTCTTTTTCATTTTTTTCTATTCCTTTTCTACCACACCAGCCCTACTAATTTTTTCTCTCATTTTTACCCTTCTTCATACCACTCTATATCATGCACCCCTATGATAGCCACCCTCAACTTAGGCAATTTTCCTGAGTTAAGATGTACATTGTCCAAGGAGGACCTGGGCCAAAATAGGTTCATTGCAACACAAATGGAAAGGTGAAAAGTAAAAAACAAATTCAGGCTTCAAGGCTCAAAAATGGGATCAAAGGATATTATTTCACACTGGGAGGTCATTTATTCTTGGACTAAAATAAAAAATGACCAATGATCCTTTCATAACAGACTATCCTACAACTTAGGCAAGACTAACCGGGCAATTTTTGGATTAAACATGCAAAAGGAACTAGGTAGCATCTCTCACACATATGGAATAAAATCACATCACAAGCTACGACCTATCTGGTTCATGCACAAGTTGGCTATCATGTCCCTAATTCTAATGCCATAACAAGATCCACAAAAGTCACACATATATACACATTCACATAGTTGTAAAAAATCCTAATTTTAGAGGGGTATCATTTTTTCTTAGAATCAATCGAAAAAATAATAACTACCCTAAATACTTAAAAATCTCCTAATCATACAAAAATAAACACAATGCAAAGCAAAACACATCACGACACACATTTTAAACCTAGACATGCCAGTTCTACAACTATACCTAAGATAACAAAAACTCATGGTAACTATGGGATATCCTATCCCCAGTTGAAAACTATGCATTGTCCCTAATATGCTAAAAATATAAAGCAAGGGAATGAGAATATACCTGGGATACACTAGGCGTCCATCATAATTATCCTTAGGTGAGGGTATCTAGATTGGAAGAGGCAGTAGTGGTGGCAGTGCACTACTAGAGGATGCACCTGCTGTTATCTCTGCTTGTTTCCACCGACTAATAGATACAGTCTCCATCTACTCATGTTTGGCCCTTTTTAGGGCGTGGTTATATGACATAGAGACATATTATAGGTCCCACGCTCGACCTCTCCTGGTCCCAACTAAGGGGACTGCCTCATCATTATCCATAAATAAATATAAGTTTCTAGGCCCATGCAAATATGCTGGATAAGAAAATAAGGGAACAACTAGAAAGATTGTTGACATATGGCTCTCGGAAGGAGAGCATACCTCTGCTTGCAAGATATCCACCTCCACCCTGATATATCAAAGATGCTACCACACGTGCCTTAAAAGTATCAATACATGCATGTAAATCAACATGCAACTCTGACATAGCAACTCTATGTGTGGCATTCTGTCTGGACCCATGGCTAGATCTTCTCATATAGAGTCACCACATCAGCCTCGATATTCTATAGCTGGGTGTTGGTAACTCTCTGACTCTCCACCAAGATCTATAAGAATTCTTGAGATACAACATCATACTTGAAGAAAGAGCTATAGTAAAAGGCTGAAGGGACACTGAAGATGCACCCACTAGCCTTGAAGTGGACACCAGGGCTGATATAGATATCGCTGGGGTCCATTCACCCTGAGTACTCAACTCGAGGGCCTTTATCTTCTCCCTCATCTCAAAATCCATACCATTTCCCACATCATCTCTTTACCTATCACTAGGCTCTATAGAAATTAAAGGGCCTTCAATTTGGGCTAGAGGTAAGATAGTAGGTGCACAAGTGTAATGCCTCAAATCTAGTACCTAGAACGCTACATAATGCTCAAGACCCTGAAGCACGATAAGCTAACCCATGACTGATATATGTACTTATATACTGCATAATATACTGAATAATGTAAAAACATGAACTGAAAGGCTATAAGGTTCATACAACTGAAGTAAAACATAACACCTAAATGGGGTATAAAATACCCAAAATAACTAAAATAACTATCTGAACATAATAGTCTGGAAAGCCTCTAACTGATGGAACTGTCTGAGTAAGGAGTTGATGGGACATATCCCCAACTAAATCCAACTAATAATCTAATTACTGAGATAATAAAATGATGATCATGTCCTCGAAAGATGAGGACTCACTGCAAACTCTAACAAGAGAGACTGGAATCTACTGATGCTTTGGAGCTTGTATCTCTGAACCTATGGTATAAGACACCATAGCGCAAATACGTCAGTACTTTGAATATATTGGTATACATGTGAGGTAGGCTGAATGCATGGGGTTTATATACATGAACAATACTGGCTAACTGACTAATATGAACATAAGAATACATGCTTGCATACATAGTAACTATATTTGAAATCATAATAATATGAGTATGCTGATAACTATCATAACTAATGACTGAATTCTAATAACTGATAACATGAGTGACTATATCTGACAGTCCTGAATCTGATGGAACTAGCTGAGTTCCGTACTATATCTGAGTTGACTGTATCTAACAGTCCTAAATTCTGAAGAACTATCTGAGTTTTTTTACTGAGACTGATACTGACACTGTAGGAGGTAATCATCTAACTAACATGCACCAAATGATGCATTATAGCTGAATTGGGGTCCAATCTATTCCCTAATTGGAAGGGTGTCAATACCGCACCACTAGTAAGGACAACATATGAGTGACCCTAATATAATAGGTAAATCTAGTGAGAATGGTGGGAACCCTCATATAGTAGGCTAAGCCACCTCATCTAAACTCATATAGGAGGCTATTATGTATTAACCAATGCTGGCTACATAGTTCTGGAATGCAAGGATTGCTTCTAATAATCACACCCTCATATAACAATGAGTTCCCATCCTTGGATTTTGTCGATGCTAATTTCTAATCCCATCTGAATAGACACTGAACATGATTTACTAAACTAAACATGGACTGAGTTACTGAATTCCATTAACTGGCGAAATACTATTGATATCTGACAACTGACTGAGTTTATAAGATCATGGTGATTTCCTGAGTCATAAGACTGTCTGAAGTCTAAGGATCATAGTTTGACTGAGAGTATCGTGAAGACATGGCATGGCTCTAGGCACACAACTAATGTTTTGGGTACAAGTACTCCCAGGACTCGATAGAAGGAAACTGATGAAGCATGACTTTATCAAGTACAAGACCCACATCAACAATACAGAATTTAATAAGTTGTGGATTTCACAAAGTACAGGGTTATCATACTATCTAACATGGAAAAGAATGCTGATAATCATATCATAATCTCATATCCTAATATCATGGCCATTCTAACAACATACACATTTCACAATGATAATATGGAAACCATTTAAACATAGGAGGATGAAAAACATGTCACATTTAGCTTATGTCTTGAGTTATAAAGCATGATTTCTACTTTTTCAAGTATTTTATCAACCACCTTGCATGCACAACTTAGGGCATAAGTGAATTCATCAAATTACACATCATAAACAACTAAATTCATGGATTTTATATTGTATGGTAACATAATATCATGATACACCCACAAAGATTCCAACTTTGAAATCAATCAATGTCAACAATATGATTACAAATAACCCACAACATATATACCATGATTTATAGATAAAATAAGGTTCTTGAGCTTTATGGATTGAAGGAATCCATGAATGAACACATCGCATACCTTAGTTCATGATTATTTAAAGATTGACGGTGAAAATTTCTTGAAATTAGATCTTCTATGAAAACCCTAGCTTGTTCTTGAGAGAAACTAGTATATTTTGGGTGAAAAGTGGCTGAATCACATGTTAAAGGGCTTAAATAGGGGTGGAAAGTTGATCATTTTAACCCTGGACGCATCATTTAATTTTAGTGAAAATTTTCCAAATTGGATGCTTGGTGTTATGCAGCGCTATCACGCCGTGTCATTGGATTTTGACAACTGGGAAATTGAGGGATGGCGTGATGCGGAGCCATCGCATTGACCCTTCTTTTGCGACTTGAAACTTTGGTACGACACGGAGAAAAATTGGACTGAGACACTGGAAAAGGACAATTGCCATTTTAGCTTGTGGCACGGTGTGCCACTAACCAATATGGCACTATTTTATGGTAGAAACTTGAAATAGCCATAATTTCTTACCCAGTTATTGAATTTAGGTAAATTTCATATCGATGGAAAGCTTATTGAATTTCCCATATGGAAAAAAGTGAAAATCCTAAAAATACCACATGTACTAAAGTGGATTCATATTTCAAAGAAATTTTCTAATCTTCTTGGGACAATATCAATCTAGGAAAAAGTATGGGGTATTACAATGAGGTCTTCTAGGAAGGTCTGTACTTGATGGATTCTTTATTATCTGAGTCTATGCCATGCCTATCTCCTATATTATTATCGACTCCCACTATCTCTGGTATACTAGCCTCATCATATAACTACTTATCTAGGCATGGGAACGTCAATATTGTAGATCTACCATGAAGCTCACGTCAAATGATAATAGCAAAATCAATTCATATCTGGCCATTATGCTAGAAATTATCACAACTCCCGTCCAAGTCAATACATTGTCTACAACAGTCAAACATAGTCTATAATGAACCAGCAGCCACCAAAACTTAGCAGCAAAAGTAAGCACTGCCATTTTTTATCATACCCCACCCCTTGATCCAAGGTGTATCATCACTTAGAGGTGAAATATAGCTAGCAATCCAATTTGCCATCTTGACTCTCTCTCTTATGGTTAACATTATGTATAATGTGTTTATTGCGAGGAACTCTCAATTTGTAGTCACACTTTATTGTGGATGATGAAGTAAAATAGTTTGGACCAAAGAGAACTCGATGAATAAGCTGTTGCTAATAGATCAACCATTACCTATCTAACAATTGCTTGCTCGAGCAGGGGATACTTAGTATACCTCGAAAGAACTCTACTCTTTGGCTTAGTCAAGGCAATTGTAGCTCGGTATGATGCATAAAACTCCCATACAAAAGTTGAGCTGTAAGAACCTAGGGGTCAAGTCATCCACCCCAATTGATATTTGTCTAATGAATCCTACAACTATGGTGCACCGGCCAACCTTGATAAGTCAATATTTATCTTCTCATAGATAGTCCTTATGGGATGGATGGCTTGATAATATGACTATCTTACTCAAAATTACTCTAAAGTACCTCCACGCACAATTTTGGGTTCACCTCATCAAGAGGTTCCTCCGAGGTATAAGACACCATAGCATAAATGCATCAGTACTTTGAATGTATTAGTATGCAAGTGAGGTAGACTGAATGCAATAGGTTTATATGCATGAACAATACTAACTGACTGACTAACATAAATGTGAGAATACATACATGCATATGTAGCTATAATTGAGATCATGATAGGAATAAATACTGAGTTTTGACTACTGAGTCTACTAAGATTGACATCTGAGTCACTGATGAGTGATAGACTAATACCGTATTACTGAATACTGAGGGACTGATGCTATGTTACTGATATATAAATAACTGTTTTTGATAGTTCTGATTATGAAGAACTGGTCTGGTTGATTGTATCTGATAGTACTGAAGATGAATACTAATGACATGAGTTTTGATAACTGATATAACTGATAACATGAATGACTGTATCTGACAGTCCTAAATCTAATGGAACTATTTGAGTTCCATTCTATATCAGAGTAACTAAATTTGAGATTAGTCCTATCGAACGGGTGATCTCTATATCTGATGATACTGATATTGAATGACCATAGTTGAGATCAGTCCTGTCTGGTGGGTGATCCCGGGGTCTTTTTATAATGATAAGAATTGACTATATTTGACACTCCTAAATCTATATTACTGAGCTGAATTGACTGTATCTGACAGTCCTAATTCTATAACTGAAACTATGGGATGTATTCATCTAACCGATATGCCCCATACTAAGCTAACTGGGGTCCAACCTATAACCCCAATTGGAAAGGTGTCAATACCGCGCCACTGGTAAAGACAATTACTGTGGAGTCGGTCCTAATCTAGTGAGTGACCACTAGGATCAGTCCTATAATTTAAATAGGCTAACGGGTGATCCCAGAGTAAGTCAGTCCTATCTAATGGGTGACATCTCATTCCTACACTAGCTATGTAGTTCTGGAGCTTAGGGATTTCTTCTAGAGATCTCATTCCTATCTAGTGGGTGAGTTTCTATTCCTAGGCTCGCTCGGTGCTGAATCCTATTCCCATCTGAAAGACACTGAACTGATTAATTAAACTGAGCTAATTTGAGCTGATTAACTAAACTGAGTTGGTTAACTGAACTGAGCTAATTCTAGTGGTATTTTTTAGCGGAGCTAAACTGAATTTACTGAGATTCGTTGACTGACAGAATGTACTGAGTTCTTAGGACTGACTAAGAGTACTGAAGTTACTGAGATTGACTGGGAATACTGAGGTTTCTAAGATTACTGAGTACTGAGATCACTGAGATTATTGAACTACTGAGATTACTGAGATTTCTAAGATTTCTAGGTTTTTCAGAGTCACATAACTGACTGAGTTCTATGGACCATAGCTTGACTGAGAGTATCTTGAAAACATGAATGGCTCTAAGCACACAACTAAATTGTTGGGTATAAGTACCCCCAGGACTCGATGGAAAAAACTGACATAGCATGACTTACATGAACACATGACTAACAACACAATTCATAATTCATATATTGAAGCACTTCAGAAAACATGTGATATGCATAAACTGGTACAAACATGGAGATTTCATAATATCATGCTAGTTGGGCACTTTTCCTTCGTATAGGCATTTAATCAAACACATGGTAGGCATAATATAGGTAGACAACATTATACAACAATCAAACATCATGATTTATATCTAATTTCATCATCCGATAGTTTTAATCCTAGGTTTACATGAATATACATCTTTACTAGTCAATTCCACATGAAATTTATTACCAAACATGGATTAAAACTCAATTGGTCAATATCAACATAAGCAACACAAACCCAACATGGAATTCATACAAAAATCCATACACTTGAATTTAAAAAGAGATTCTCAGGCTTTATGGACGAAAAGAGTCCATGAATGAACACTATGCATACCTGTGATGTGATTTCTTGAGGATTGATGGTGAAACCTTCTTGAATTTGAATCCCCAATTAAAACCCTAGCTTGTTCTTAAGAGAAACTTGAGAGAAACTAGTATATTTTGGGTGAAGAATGACTAAATCACATGTTATTGGGTATACATAGGGGTGGAAAATTGACCCTTTTAACCTTGGACACATCTTTAATTTTGGAGAAAATTTCCCAATTTTCATCCTTGGCACGACGCGCCACTGTCGCGCCAAGTCACTGGAAAGTGATAAATAAGAAATTGCAGGGTGGCGCGACGCGGAGCTATCATGTTGCCACCTTGTCTATGACCTGGAAGTTTGGAGTAACGCTCCACTATCATGGAGCAACACTGGAAATTGATGACTGTCATTTGAGCTATCTTTACGACGCTCTGAAGGCTCAGGTGATACACTAACTCACTAAAAAGGCTCTAACTCTTCACCCGAGTATCGAATTTGGGCAAATTTGGTATCAATAGAAAGCTTATTGAATTTCCCATATGAAAAAGTAAGAATATTGAAAATACCACATGTATAAAATTAGATTCATTTTGGAAACAAGTTTTTAACATTTCTGGGATAAATTTAAGCTAGGTAAAAGTATGGGGTATTACATAGTATCTCTGAATCATAAGCTGGTACATAGTGTATAGTATGGTATGTACTCATCCTAGGGTACCATTGAATTCTACTCTTGAACTGCTATACACTCATCAAAATGGGGTACTACTGATGACTGCTCCTTCTTTGCTACATCAGACTCTTTTTGGGACCCCTCCTCAGACTGGGGGTCTTGTGTACTTGTAGTTGGTGTTGGGTCTGACTCTTTCTCATCCTCAATATCATCACCCTTAGTATCATCATAATTAGGTTTTTGGGAGAGTCTGGTGGTGATCTCCTAGGCGACTTCATCCTTGGCTAGACTAGAGCTTGAATAGCCTGAGCGGCTTCAGTATGGTACCTAGGCTGAGTAAAAGCAATCCATCTTCCCTACTGCGAATCATCTGTAAGATGTATGCCAGTGGTCACCATGATAGCAGTCTCACCTGTATTACGTATCTAGCCTCTAGTCACTCGATGTGTCACGCTGGCTATATCTGCTCTAAGCTGTTTAATAGGGTACTCCTCATCTGAGCCAATAGGCTTAAGGGAATTGTATTGTCTCCTAGTGGGTCTATATTTCTTATTTGGTGCCACTAGTACCTAAAACTCAAGCGTAAATTTCCAACATGGAATGAGGGATTGCAAAATTCAAAGAAAAACTCAAAATTTAAAATTTTCCTTCAATTTCTACATCCCTATAACTTGAACTCTATACCAACAAGTCCAGTGTGCACACATACATCAAGAATTATATTTTCACTATAGACTAACATGCCAAACTTTTGGTAGTCCTCTACTTTTTCATGTACACTTTTTGTTTAGGGCATAACCTTAGGATTTAATTCAAGAACAATGAACTACATTAGGATTTTTAGGATTGTTCAAGGGTCCCACTTACAAACTTGTTGGTTACAACATATTCTCAAGGGAATAAAACTACCAACATGCTTGTTTTAAAGTTAACATAAGATACTATAATTAGGAGCTAAGAGCCTTACCTCTTAGATGAAAAACCGAAGTGCACTGCAAAGAAGTGAAGGAAAACCAAAGATTTAATGGGTATTTGGTGCTTTGGGACAAGTTGGTACCTAGAACAAGCATCAATTTCACCTTTTCCAAGTGTGGGTGAGTGGTTAATTTGAATTTTTAAGAGGGAAATTATTGTTTTAGGAGAGAAGATAAATTTTTTAAGGATTTATAAGTTTAAAATGAGTCAAAGGGGATTAAATAGAGCAAGGGGGCCAATTTAGGGTTTAATTAAGACTTGGTGGGCCCTAAAATTTTAAAAAAAATTTATGCCCATAATTGTCCACTTACAGCAGCCACATAGGGGGTATGTGGTACATATGGTCCGTATATCCCACCGTATGTGGACCAATTTTTTTGGTCAATTTCCCTACTCTCTGGACTTTTTATTCTGACACTTAATTTATTACTTACAAGGTCTTAGGCCTTATTTATGGCCCTATAAGCATGTTCATTGGTTATAGTCCAAAAATTCCACAAAAATCCTCAAAATTTTATCTTTTAGTTAATGTACAACTTACCTAGTCAACTTGGGACATATGACTATGCTGAATTGGTCACCAAATCCTTTTACCTGGATGGTTATGAGTTAAGAAATTTTACCATATTCCATCTCAGTCCATAATCTATAAACCTACAAAAATGAAACAAACCAAGTGAACACTAATATAGTGGGTTGCTTCCCACCCAGTGCTTGATTAACGTCACAACAAGATGTGGCTATGTTGTTTACTCAAACTTCATCATCAAGACCATGGGTTACCTTCCATGCAGTGATTGACTTAATATTGTGGCACGATATGAGTTCCTCGACTGTTCATAATTCATCAAAGTTACCCAAAGAAATACCATTTGGGGTCATTATCTTACTGGATCATTAACACAAATCTTATGTCTGTAGGTTGCTTTATGTTTCTTCAGACATTGAAAGTGACTTCTTTATTATTGACATTGAACCTGAGCTCTCCTTTCTCCATATTGACTATTGCTCTACCTGTGTCCATGAATGGTCTTCCCAAAATAATGGGAATATCAAAGTCAACCTCACAATCCAGAATAACAAAGTAGTCTTGAAAGATGAGGTTGTTAACTTTTACCAATACATCAAAAGAAATGCCCATAAGTTTCTTCACAATGCGATCTGCCATCAACAACCACATATTAGTCGGCTTAGGATGGCTCAATCCCAATTGCTTGAATACGGTCCGTTTCATCAAATTAATGCATGCCCCTAAGTCACACAAGTCTCTAGAAAATCTAGATGTCCCGATGTTATATGGGATTATGAATGCTTTGAGATAGCTTTTTTCCTGAGCCAAAGACTTGGAAGTGACTGCACTGCAATGGTGTACTCCTCCAACATCATCAAAACTAGCTACCCTTTTCTTCATGACTAACTCTTTCATAAAACTGGTGTACCCAGACATCTGCTCCAGCGCCTTATGAGGAAAGCTATTCTAGCTCAAATCTTTCAGTACCTCAGTAAAACACTTAAATTTCCCTTCCTCTTTCTTCGGTTTTAGCCTTTGAGGAAAAGGTGGGGGTGGTCATGGAATTTGTCTTATTTTTTGGCTTAGTGACCTTACCTTTACCTTTATCCTCATTGGCACTAGTATCGATCCTGTTGCCTTGTCAACTTTGACAGTAGGTGTTTTATCTACCACAAGACTATCTATCTTTGGCACATCATCAGTAGGCAGTAGTGGATCAATAGTAGATAAACCACTCCATGGGGTAATAGCAAGAAAATGACCATCATTCTTTAGGTTTTGGACCATATTCCTCAAAATAGTACATGGTTGTCTTTGATTCAAGATAGCCGACATCTGCTCGAACTAATGCTCTAATTGCATGACAACAGTTGTATGAGACTCAACCTTTTGTCTTAAACCTAAAATATCAACCTTGATTTCTTTAAGTCTAGCATCCTGACTCTCTTTCTCTTTCACTAGTTTAGTCAATATTGCCTCCATCCTTAATTTTATATCTCTTTTGCTGGTAGGATATACCTATCTTTCTTCTCTTTGTAGTCATCTTTTTGCCTCCAGTCACTATCTCGCTCCCTACTACCATCTCGATATTTGTCCCTCTAATAGTTCCAACCTTGGTTTTCTTGACCTTGGGCTCGGATACCCACTAACTGACAATCCAGATACTTAGCCTCCTTTTCTAATTTAGACTCATGCTCCTACTGATTTCACTTTCTTAGAATTAATAGTTTTGAACTTCTTTGCCAGCAACCAATATTAGTCCTTAATAGCATAATCTCTTGCACTACAAAATCATCAGCCACTCTCTAATTACTAGAATCTACAATGGCGTAGTGCCAGAACCCCTCTCAGCCTCTTAATTTTTTGACCTTTGGTTAGTGAGAGAAATCTATTCTATAATATCAAGAACTATCTCCCAACGTAGTCTAATAATATCTCCTCAAGAGATAGTGCATTCCATGGCTTTGGAAATAATAGTCAGGGCTCTATAGAATATCTCCAATAGGCTCATCCCTAAAATCTGATGGTTGGGCACCATACTCAACTTGTTCTTGAAACTGACCTAAGCCTTATACATAGACTCAAATTGTAGTTGCCTATATTTACATAGACTCAAACTACAGTTGCCTATATTTATATATCTCATCCTTGAGCTGTAATATCCTGGTTGGCAGAAAGAATCAGTTCTATAATTGCCTATGTAACTCATTCCATATAGTGATAGGTCCTCTTGGCAGTTCTCCTAACCATAAAGATGCTTCTCCTATCAACGAGAAAGGGAACAACCTCAATCTATGTTCCTACTGATTCACCGCTGGATTGATTTAAGAACTCTAGATCCCAATGAAATTTTCAAGGTGTATATTTGTATCATTAGAAGGCAATCTAACAAATACACCCTTCAAGTTTAAGAGCTGGATCACGGCACAAGTTATATCAATCTTAACACATGAGCGCAAAATAAGAGAGATGATGGCTTTTGTTTCAGCCAGCTCTACGTAACCCAAGTCCTCCTCCTCATCATATGGATACAAATACTGGTAATCTAGGATTACTTGAGCTCAACCTCTTTCAAATCTATTCTACTTACCACCGAGTGCTGCTTGGTGGTCTGCTTTTTGTCTCTGTACAGCTAGATCTGACTTCTAAGCTATAGCTAAGCATCTTCTTCCCTCCTTTGGTTAGCATATTCCTAAGTCTACTGGTCAACAAATGAACACAGTGCTAAGGAGGGGGATGCACCTGGTGTGTTCCATTACGAACCGCTTCCAGCATGTCATCTCTCTTAGGCTATGTCATCCTACTAGTGGGCAGTAGAATTTTCTTTGGATTAGGATTCAAAGGGAGTAAAAGATTTCCTTGAATCCTGGTCCTAGGCATACACTAGTGCATACCTAATTAAAAAAAAAACAACGACCCACAAACTTTAATAACTTTGATTCACAACTCAACATTGTATTTCCTGGCAACGACACCAAAATTTTTATCACTCCTAAACTATACCTTCAAATAATGCCATTACGGTCATTATGTAAATATAGTAACCCAACTCAAGTTGGGGTCAAACCCAAGGAAATAGGGAATTGTGGCTCTTACTTACTGTAACCAAACTGGAAAGGTAAATGGTTGGTTGTAGTGATAATATCGAACAAGTAACTCTATGTAACTTTTGTTGTAAATAGTTGAAGATGACACTAGAGTTGTGCTTGCCCTGGCTTCTCAAATCCATAGGTTTATCATGCGTTCTTAAATGAACTAGTACTTTGCATGCAGAATCTGATAAGTTATACTATCAATTGTCTTATGGACTCATTGACAAATTTTATGATTTGCCTTTTGAGTTTTTGGAGGTCGCATTACTAACCCTATTCTAAATCTCAGTAGACTATTACCTTTTGAGTCTCTAGTTATTAGATGATAGATAAAAGTTTTACATAGATGATATTGGTTAGCCTAGATCAATAATTAATCTTTAAATTATTATTGTAATTATCTTTTCCTAGTCACTACTCTTCTTTTAAAGTAAGTAGCAATAACCTAGGTGAGATCCTAATGTTTGCAACTGCTAGAAAAACTATCAAACTGAAGATAATACCTTGCATGCACAAGTATTGGTTAAGAACAACTTCACACTTACCCTACTTTATTAATATGCCAGGGTTCCCATAACCCTAGCTAAGGGTTTTAGCATCTCATTCTTGTGAAATGATCAATGGAATTCATCATAAATGCAATTAAATAATATAACAATAATAATTAAATAACACTCAAAGTTTGGAAGTAAATTATCAACCAAAGTCAATACAAGAGCAGTCTCAAGATCAAAATCGAATCTTGAAATCAAAATATAAGTTGTAAGTTTCGAGAGTGTGAAACTTCTCTACAAAATGTCAAAAGAGTACATATAGTACACAAGGAAAACCTAAAATTAAATCTCAAATGAAAAAGGAAAAACAAAGTCAGTGGCCACTTACTTCGGCCATATACAGACTGTATATACAACATTTGGATCATATGTGGACCTAAGTAAGTGCAGAATTTAAGTGTAGATCTTGCAGCTCTCTGTACTTTCAAACTATGCAATATCTTGGGTCACATACAAACCATATGTGACATAGGATAGTGCAGGGTCCTTTTTCTTTTTGCTTTTGATCCCTTGAGCTTTTGATCTCTGTACTATCTTGGGTCACATACGCCCAGAAAGTGGCGCATTCGCCCAAAAAAGCTTTAGTAAGAAGCAAAAAACTTTTCTTTTCATCTTTTCTTCAATTTATCATCCAAAACCTACTTTCCCTTAAAAAATACACAAAACACATCATATCTTACAAAACAACATAAGAAACTTGCATATTTTATCATTTTATGCTTTGAAAGTGCTATATTTCTATAGCATATCACCTGCCAGCTCTGGCTAATTTGCCACTTAATGATGTCAAACTGAATCTGCATACCCTACATCTATCCCCTAATATCCTTCTTTACCCATGGTTGTATCCCCTAGTCACTCGAGGATTCCAAATCTCTTTAGTACACTAGTTAAGAACTCCTGTGCAACGAAAGAATAACAACCTAGAGCTGGGTGGGATATGTAAGGTCTTGAGGGTAGAAAAATTAGGACCTTTGAGGATCCTAGTACATCTGTGGAGGCCTGTCTTAGCTTAGGTAGTCTCAATGGGATTGTGTCCAAGGTTCGCAAAACTTAAAGTGTCTATATCCATGTGCCCACTGGCCTGAAAAGCTTTCTAAATAAGTGAATACCTAACCTTGGCCTTTGAGATTGTGTTAGCATTATCCCAAATCAACTGTAATTTAATGTTTTGATCGACAATCAGAAAATTATTAACCTTCGGGATTACCGACACCCCTTCATCCAACTAATTCTATGTGAGTAAATAGGGAAAGGCCAAGTTTGTATTCGTACTCACATCCAGGTTGTGAATCTCTCTCATAAGGATCTTGGATATATCAATCTCATATCCCTCTATAATACCACAGACCAAAGTAGCCCTATTTAGGCTCAGTTTATTATCTTTCATCATCTGGATTAGCCAAAGTAAAATTGAGGTCTATAAAGACTTGGATGCAAAACTCCAGTTGGCCTTAGTAATCTATATGGATAGTTCCACTACCCAAGGTTTCTTCTCCTACTCTGCAATAATAATTCCTACAATCCACCTAAAATATATAAACTTATTATCTGTCCTAATCTACTTTATTTTCACCTTCCATATTTCTTTAATGCGATGATCAATCTCTGAAGTATTTGGTGTGGAGATAAAACTCTATTCCATGTAAAACACTGGATATGGTTTGAGTGGAGATGTTCACTCGAACACCTCAAATTATTAATGAATATAAGGGATCACCTCCCTTCTATGATATCTCTTATGGATACATCTGCCTCATCTCTATTCGATATGTGATATAAACATCTCAATCTAGTATTGGGTTGTATCTACCTGAGGCTCTCATCATACATTCAAAGTGGTAGTTACTGAACTACACCTCAAACTCATGAGTCTCAAACATGCCTATTGTGCTCAACTTAGGCTTAAGATAGAACCCGCTCTTTGGCCTCCCTATGCTGGGGACAATGGCACTATCCCAATCATATAATTCCTGAATCTTAAGGTAACCCTATGGATTAATGATAGAAACCAGGGTAGGATTAATCTATAGAGTGGGCTAAACTGGTGGCGAAGGAGGAATCTCTATAGGGGCACTCTTACTCAACTCTCCATTTCTAATATCATCTGTATATTTTGATCCTAAATTTAAACCTCCACTATCGAGTCTACTACCAGATGCAGTATCTTTATCCCTTTCTTCACCCTCTTTGGGGTCTGACTTTGACTCTGACTCCTTTCTCTCTTCAAACTAAAAAAGGGAGTATGGTGGTGATTAGCTCGAATTCTTCATCTGAGGCCTAGACTATAATAGTGATTGGATAGGATTTGCCATCCCGACCTTACCCTTCTTGAATTGAGGTAAGCTTCTCCTTGGTTCCATTGATTTTGAGATAGGATATCCTTTACGAAACCACTAAACTCATCATCAATGGGCTTGTCCTTAAGTTGATAAGTGGTGGGACAAGACTACTTCCTTGCAGTCTGATTGGTTCTCTTTGTAGAGTTGTTCTTAGGTGCCATTTTACCTGAGAAAAAAAACAAATTAGTTAATACTAAGAAATAGAAAGAAAAGAAAAAAAATCTCGAAGTGTGTAAGAACCCTATGAGTTGAGCTACGACTCATTGCCAAAGGCAACGAGTTGCCCTGACTATCCTAGAGTGATATGTCGTACATGTTCCTGGTCACTGGTCACCCTATGAGTCTACACAATATGTTATTTGGTCACCTGATGACTCATCAAGTGACTCATTATCTAAGAAATAAATAGTATTTTAGGACCCATCTATGCCTAGTCACTACAAGTCATTAGGTAAGACAACGACTCGTAAGGTGAGTTATAGGATGTCCAGAGGATTTCCACCCTTACCCCATCCCCATTACAGTGACTAAAAGTCTTTTAATGACTCGTAGGGTTACCTTATGAGTATTTATGATATTTATTGTGACTGTTTAATAGAGATAGCAAAGATAGTCCTTGTACATTCATGTTACTAATATCAAGTCCCATATCAGACCTTCCCTCTCAACCTTTTCCCATAATGTATTTCATAAGTCATTTCCCACATAAAGTTCTACTCTATTAATACAATTCTGAATCCTCAAGAATTTTAACAATCACTCAAATACTAGGAATGTATTAAACTTAGAATCCAAAGAAAATTTTCAAATTAAATCAAATATGAACTATGAATCGGCAATAAGATTAGCACACTTACTTTTCAATATAGAAAGGATTCTTGAATTCCTTAGTTACTCTTAGCCTTGTTATTTATAGGAGAATTTTCCCCTTTTTAGAGTTATTAGAACTTTAATGTGGTGTTTGTAAAAGATTAGGAAAGTATTTAGTGTATTGGGGACGTTTATGGGAATGGAAGGAGTCTTTCGATTTCAAAAATGGAAGAGGAATTGATAGATTTCCTTAGTTACATAGTTTCTGGTAATGGCATTCGAGTTAATTCTTAAAACACTAAAGTAGTGAGAAAATATCCTAGACCCATCTCTCCATCAAACATAAAGAGTTTTTAGGGTTTAACTGGCTATTACAGATGATTTGTCAAAGGGTTTTCTTATATTGCTTCTCTGATGTCTAGATTAACCCAAAAAAAAGTCAAATTTTAGTGGTTAGGTTCGTCTGAGAAGAGTTTTCAAGAGTTGAAGGCTCGACTCACTTTTACTCCAGTCTTAACCTTGCCAGATGGCACAGATAGGCTCATAGTATATTGTGATACTTTTGGAGTTGGTCTTGGGTGTGTATTAATATAGAGAGGTAAGGTCATAGCCTACACCTCCAGATAGTTTAAACCTCATGAAAATAATTATCCAACCCATGATCTTGTGTTGGTAGCTGTTGTCTTTGCCTTAAAGATTTGGAGGCATTTACTTTATAGGGTTCATGTTGATGTGACAGATCATACGAGTTTATAGTATTTTCACGCCGAAATACATGAATCTTTATTAGAGAATATAGCTTGAATTATTGAAAGACTATGATATGAGCATGTTGTATCATCCAGGCAAGGATAATGTTGGGGCAAATTCCTTTAGTAGATTGTCTATTGGTAGTATCTCTCATGTGGAGGATGATAAGAAAGAGTTTGTTCGTGAGGTTCATAGCTTGCTAAGCTAGGTGTTCTGTTAGTTGATTCGGCCGAGGGTAGTATATGGGTTCAAGGAGGTTCAAAATCTTCATTAGTTGCTGAAGTGAAACAAAAGTAAGGCATGGATCCTATTTTAGTAGAATTAAAAGAAGTAGTTAGAGATCAGAAGGTGCAGCTTTTCTCCTAAATGGGAGATGGTGTGCTTTGTTGTCAGGGCAAGTTATGTGTTCTAGGTGTTGATGGTTTGAGATAGTGAATATTAGCAGAAGTGCACGGTGTGCGGTATTCTATTCACCACGAAGACACTAAGATGTACCGTGACTTGCAGGAAATCTATTGGTGGAGTGGTATGAAGAAACATATTGCAGAATTTATGGCTAAGTGTGAGAATTGTCTGTAGGTTAAGGTTGAGCACCAAAGTCCTTATAGGACACTTCAGGAGTTCAGCATCCCTACATGGAAGTGGGAGGTCCCGAACATGGATTTTGTTACAGGATTGCCTCATACGTGTCAGAAGAATGATTCAATTTGGGCCATTGTAGATAGAATAACCAAGTTGGCTCATTTCTTGCCAGTTCATACTTCATATTCAACTGAGGATTAGTCCAGACTCAATGTT
Organism: Capsicum annuum; assembly: GCF_002878395.1. NCBI lineage: Eukaryota > Viridiplantae > Streptophyta > Magnoliopsida > Solanales > Solanaceae > Capsicum > Capsicum annuum. Next base: position 103,777,878 of record NC_061114.1, read on the forward strand.
AGGGAGTTGGTAAAGTTGCATGGGGTCCCATTGACTATTATTTCAGACAGAGGTACTCAGTTTACCTCTCATTTTTGGAAGGCTTTTCAGAAAGGTCTTGGTACCTAAGTCCATCTTAGTACGACTTTTCATCCTCAGATATATGGTCAAGCAGAGCAGACCATTCAAAATTTAAAAGGCATATTGAGAGCTTGTGTTATTAACTATAAGGGTATTTGGGATGACCATTTACCTTTGATTGAGTTTGCCTACAACAACAACCATCATTTTAGTATTCAAATGGCTCCGTTTGAGGCTCTCTATGGAAGGAGATATAGATCTTCTATTGGTTGGTTTTAACTAGGTGAGGCTGCTTTGATAGGGCCAGACTCAAATATGAGGCAATGGAGAAGGTTAATTTAATTTGAGAAAGGTTGAAGACAATCCAAAGTCATCAAAAATCCTATATAGATGTGAGGAGAAGGGATGCTGAGTTTGATGTTGGAAACTTAATTTATTTGAAAATTTTGCCTATGAAATAAATGAAGAGATTTTGCAAGAAGGGAAAGCCCAGTCCTCGCTATGTTGGCCCACATAAAATTTTGAGCCATTTTTGGAATGTATCTTATGATTTAGAGTTGCCTGCAGATTTGGCATCAGTGCATCCAGTGTTCCATGTTTCTTTGTTAAAGAAATGCATTAGTTATTCAACTTCTGTTGTTCCTTTAGAAAGTATTGATATTAAGGATAGCCTCTTATACAAAGAGGTCCATTTAAGATCCTTGATCATTAGATTTGTAGGATGAGGAATAAAGAAGTTCCTTTGAATAAGGTTCTATGGAGAAATCAGTCAGTTGAGGGAGCCACTTGGGAGGCAAAAGTAGATATACGAGCTAAGTATCCCCATCTTTTACCTACGAATTCAAACTCAGTTTGAGGTAATCATTTTCATTCATCGATTTTCATATTTCCTATCTCAGCTATATATAATTATCCTTATTTCATAACATGTATTCATGAAACTCAGCTTAGTCCATATATCATATTTCAAATTTAGTTACTTAACCATGATTCCGCGTGTAAGTATTCAATAATTCAACTTAAATTGTTTCATTCAAGGAAGAATGATCCCAAAGGGGGGATAATTAATACCCCATTCTTTTAACGCTCTATTAATGCCTTAAAAATAGACATTAGGACCCCTATATCGATTGTAAACTATGTATAGTTGTTGCGGGTCGTGTTGAGGGTATTCTTGGATGTTGAAAATAGGGTGCATAGCTAAATACACCCTCCTCAAAATATTGGAACCATAGAGGGATCACCAAATACCACTGGAATGCATTGGATTTGGTCTATGCACTGCCAACCCTGAGGTTGGCTTTAGCCATGCATCGCAAATCCCGAGGTTGGCTTTGGCTGTGCGCCAACAAGCAAAAGACAAGCATCAAATTTGCTCTATTTTGATTTAATTTAAGGGCTTTGAGGTCTTTTCATACCCCTAAACCATTTCTAATCATTCTTAAATGAATGAAAGGGTCTTAAAAAATGTTATTCCACTCTCTTAACCCCAAACATCCAATACACGATTTAAAATCCTTCCCTTCTTCCCAAGAAACAAATTCAAGTTTCTTTCTTAAAGAAGTCAAGAATCTAATTTCCAATTTCAAGCTTTTTTCAAGAATTCGTCCAATTGAGGAATGTGGGGTATTCATCAATGGGTTCTTTCCACGCATTGAGTCCCTTTAAAACCCTTTTTTTGATTCAAGTATGAATTTTACTCTAACTTTGATCAACTTCCATGTAAATTATGAAATTTATCCATGTTTTCTCATTAGTTTTGTATTCAATCCATGCTAATAGTTTTATCCCATGTGAATCATGTTCCTACCTGCTTGAAGTTCCAAAACCCTAGGTCACGTTCAGTTGGCATCATGTCAAATTCTCGAAGTATGCTTTAAACTGTATAAACATGATGTTATCCCAAGGTTAACTCATTCCCATGTTTACATTTATGTAATTTATCAGGTTATTGTAATGTCTCATGTTTTTGTACTTTGAATTATGACTTTAGTTCACTGTTCTAAATGTTGTATCAACTATTTTTTTTTTTATAATCATTTAGTGTTGGCGGGTTATGAACACCCGACACCTACATGTTTACTTACGTTTTAGACTTGTCAAGTAATGAGCTAGTCCATTCATGATGTCATTGTCATACTCAGTTTGTTATGATCATGTTAAGCACTATCAACTGAGATGTTCAGTTGACCATAGTAAGAAACAATATCAGTTCACTTGGGGGTAGGATTTAGCACTGAGTAAACCCAGGGATAGGGGCTCACCTGCCAGTAGAGGGTGTGACTTAGTAGCAATCCCTAAGTTCCAGAAATACATAGCTAACATAGGTTTCAAGAGGTCTTTCTACTAGTTAAGGGTTGAAATTCTCTTAGGTGAACCTGCCAGTAGAGAGTGACTCCCTAGTCCTTTGGGACACCAGTTTAGTGGATCAACATAGCCAGTGTTAGAACCCGTGGCAAGGTAGTAAAACCCTTCTAACTAGGGTTATAGGTTGGACCCCGATTAGCTCAGATTGGGGCATGTCAATTACATAATAGTTCTCACAGTTTCAGTCAGTACTCAATCTATGTCAGTTCAGATTTTCTTAACCAACTAGTTAGATTTTCAGTTATTCAGTCAGTCAGATTTATAACTTTAACTTCAGTTCATGCCTTGCTTTGTCTTGCATTCTCAGTATTACAGGTTCATGCATCCATGTTCAGTTGCCATATGTGTTTTAGTTAGTCCTTACCTTATGTACCAGTAGATTCAAAGTACTGATCGCATACTTTTGTCTTGTGTTATGTTATCTTATAACATAGGTTCCAACATACAGTTTCTCGAACATCCCTAGATAGCTCAGTAGTTCTCTATAAGAGTAGTGGTGAGTCCTCATCCATCGAGTACATGACATGTTATTTAAGTATTTCTTTATGTTCAGTCAGTTGGAGCTAGTTGGAGCTTTGTCCCATCAACTCCATATATTTTAGAGGCTTTCAGACAAAAAGTCTAGTTTCCAGTATTTATCAAATAATTCAGACATGTCATTTTATATATTTTAGTATTCTAGTTAACAGTATTTTATTAGTTTATCTTTCATAAATGTTGTTTTATTATCATTTTATTCAGTGATTAAAGCAGGTACCAGACCATGGATTAGGTTGGGGTCTTTTGTGGACATAAGCACAGTGTCACAATTAGGGGGTGCCCTTGGGCCGTGACAAAACTTCATGACCTTTTAAGGTGGGGTAAACCTCAATCCTGAGTCAAGGTAAATCCCATTCAGTGGGGAAAACTTCAGCGAGGATGTTGAATCCATAAGCGAGGGTGTATATATCACCCCAACTTGGGATAAAAAGTTCCACATCAGCAAAACACACAAGAGATATTGGGTATATAAGTAAGAAAGCCTTACTCCCTAGTGATTCATTTTAAAGCCATGCGGGTCTGGTACCAAAGCAGACAATATCACTATTGGGTTGGGCCGTTATAGGGGTCTCTCAGGCCTAGATGGTTCAGGATGCCCATTCAGCCAGGGCCACGAATCAGGTCGTGACTCCAGGAAAAAAGGAAAGCCTCTAATTATTCAACAAGTTCATATCATCTAGCTAGAATACCCCTTTCTTAATATTTTTGTCAAGGTACAACTCTATCTTTTCCTTGTATAAAGAAAAACTCTCATAAACGTGGAACTAGAATTCATCCAACTTATTCATTTTACTTATTCTCATCTTTACAACATCACTCTACTCAAAATTAAGCTTCTTCAATGCCCATAGTGCCTTGTGCTTAAGTTCAACTGGAAAATGGCATGTGCTGTCATAAACAAGCTGATATTGAGAGGCACCTATGGGGTTTTTAAAAGTTATCCATAAGCTTAAAGCGTAGTCTAGCTTTCTTGACCAATTAGTCTAATTGACATTCACAGTCTTTGCCAATATGGTGTTTATCTCATGATTGGAGACCTCAACCTGCCCACTAGTTTGTAGATGTTAAGGCGTTTCTACAATATGTTACATGCCATACTTCTTAAGAAAGACCTTAAATAGATGATTGCAGAACTGGGACCCACTATCACCAATAATAGCACGTAGAATACCAAATTGAGAAAATATATTCTTTTTCAGAAATGTTATGAGACTGTGACCTTCATTATTGGGAAGATCAACTATTTCCACCCATTTAGAAACATAATCATCTGCCACCAATTTATAATTCATACCATAAGAACTCACAACCCATGAAATCAATTCCCCACATATCAAACAGCTAAAGCTCAAGAGTAGGTATCATGGGGAGCTCATGCTTCTATGAGATATTTCTTTGACACTGGCATTGGTCACAAGCACAATCATAGTCATGTATTTATAAATAGTCGGATAATAGTAACCACACTATAAGATCTTATGGGTTGTGTGAGTACCACTATGTTGCTCCCCAATGGAAGATGAGTGACAGGCCTTAAGAATGTGCATTAGATCAACTTCAAGAATACTCTTTTGACTCATACCATCTGTACATAACCAAAATAAGTAAGTCTTATCCCAAAAAAACTTTCATACCTCATGCAAAACCGCTTTCTCTGCTAAAATAACAAGTCTTCCGAGATAAGGTCACTTGCCAAATAATTGGAAAAATTATCAATCCAAGGGATTAAGTTTTGTGATGCTGCCAAGACCGGCTCATTTGGAAAAGTATCATCAATCTCAAGATCATCCCCTAATTTGAGCATCACCTCCTCTTCTAGGAAGGATAGATAGTACCTATCGAATCAACCTAGGCTTCACATCTTTGTTTGCCATAGGGTACCTCAAGGTTGTATGATTAGTATGCACAATGACTTTGGTCCCAATTGAATAGGACCAAAATTTCTCGAAAGCAAACACCACCGCAAGTAACTCTTGCTCAGTCATACTATAATTTTTCTGTGTAGGGTTGAGTGCTTTGCTAGCATAATAAATGGGATAAAGTATTTCCTCGTATCTTTGGCCTAGGACAGATCCTAGGGCCATACCACTAGCATCACACATCACCACAAATACAAGAGACCAATCTAAAAATTCAATGATAGGAGCTAAAATCAACCTCTCTTTTAGGCTCTTAAAGGCCTTGATACACGCATCATCAAACACAAAGTTCACCTTTTTCTCTAATAGTTTGCTAAATGGATTTGTAATTTTTGAGAAGTCCTTGATGAACTACCTATAGAACCCTTCATGACCCAAAAAGTTTTGAATACGTTTGACAGAAATAGGTGGAGGAAATTTTTCAATCACCTTAATTTTATCTCTATCAACCTCTATACCCTTCTTTAAAATCTTTTGTTGCAAAACTATCCCCTCTTTACCATGAAGTGACACTTCTCCCAATTCAAAACCAAGTTGTACACCTCACATCTCTAAAGTGCGTTAGCCAAATGGGCTAAAAAATCATGATCGTAGTCACCCATAATTGAGAAATTATCCATACAGACCTCTATAATATTCTCCACCACATCAGAAAAGATAGACATGACACAATGCTAAAATATGATGAAAGAATTACAAAGTTCGTAGGTATCTTCTTAAATGCAAACGACCATATAGATATGTGAAAGTTTTTGATCTTGATCTTTGGGAGTAATAGAAATCTAACTATACCATGAATAACCATCAGGGGAATAATACCATCCTCTACTTGCAAGACGGTCTAACATCTAGTCCATGAATTGCGTAGGAAAGTGATCCTTCTGCATCCAAGCGTTCAGCTTCTGATAATCCATACAAAATCTAAATCACATAACTGGTCTTATGGGCACTAGCTCATTCTTCTTATTTAGGACCATTGTGATCTGTCACTTCTTAAGCCACACTGAATTGGGCTCACCTAATCACTGTCGATAATAGGGTACACTACACCTATATCTAACCACTTGATGGTCTCTTTCTTTACCACCTCTTGTATATGTAGATTCTGAAGACGTTGATGATCAATGCTAGGCATGCTTTCTGGTTTAAGAAGAATCTTATGAGTAAAAATTTTGGGTGGAATATCAATAAAATCTACAATGATCCAACCAATGGCTCATTTAAACCTATGTAATATCGAAATCAAGGCTTCAATCTATGCATCAACTAAATCTGCAAAAATTATAACCGATAAGGTATTGTTAGCCCTAAAAAATGTATAGATCAAGTGAGAAAAGAGAGTCTAATTACAAAATTGGTGGCTTCTCAATAGATAGTCGAGCTGGTGGAGTCACTATATTCTTCAAGTACAGATCCAACTTCTTAGGTACATAAGTAAAGAAGCCTTTACCAATAAAATCGCTGACCATATCATCATACTCATCAATTTCGTCACTGTCAAAGTTCATGACCATTGTCACTAATGCCTTAACACCAATTCTCTCCTAAATGGGCACACTCACTGCATCAGCCTCAATAGTGTTTATCACAAACACCACATACATATATTTTGGTTGACATATCAACTTACCCATATTGAAAGTAACCTTTTCATCATTGATCCTAATTTCATATGTCCCATATCTATGTAAACCAATGCCCTACCCATGGTTAGGAAGGTCCTTTCTACGATAAAAAGGAACATCAAAATCCACCCAACAGTCAAGAACCACAAAATCAACTGGAAATATAAAGGAAGCTACCTTTACTAAGACATCACACAAAATACCAACTATGTTTTCACAGTCTAATCAACCATTAATAATCTCACCGATGTCAGATTAGGTGACCCTAAACCAACTACTTATACACAACTAGTAGTTTTAGATTAATACTAGCTCCCCGTCACACAATACTCGTGCAAAATTTAAATACCCAATGATGCAAGGAATAGTGAAAGATCCAAGCTCCTCTTTCATCTCAACCAAAGATCAGGAAGCAACAGCACTATAGTGGTATATATTATCAACAGGCTAAAAACTAACTTTCCGCTTCTTCGCTACTAAGTCCTTCATTAACTTTTCTTAACCGGGCATCTACTCTAATGCTTCTACAAGAGGGATATTGACAGACAACTCTTTATACATTGACATAAATTTTTGATATTTTCTTTCTTCTTTCTTCTTCATTAATCTTTGAGGCAATGGTGGGGGGAGGTTGTGGAATAGTCTACTAAACTGGTTCGAACTTACACTTTTCTTTATTAGTATCAACTCTTTTCTCAACACTCATTAATTTATGTGAAATCTCACTATTAGTCACCAACTTCTCTATTTCAGCTTTAGGTGCATCATCAAGATCAATAGTATTGTTACTTACTTCATCAACTACCAATATAGGAGTATTAAAAGTAGCTTAACCACTCCAAGTGGTGATGGCTAAAAACTGACTATCATTCCTTAGATTCTAATTGGTGTTGCTCAAAAGAGTGCCTAGTTGATTCTAATTCAAAGTACCTACATCTGACCAAACTAGTGCTTTATTGCAGTAGCATGAGATTCTACCTTCTATCCTAGTCCTGAAATATATACCTTAATCTTCTTTAGTCAATTCTCTTGATTCTGTTAACCCTAAACAAGCTTTGTAAGTAATGCTTCTATCCTCAAACCAGTATCACAGTTTCCTTGTGGAACATATGTACCACTCTTCTCCTTATAATTATTATTTAACCTTCAGTCACCATCTCTCTCTTTGCTCTGATATTTATACCTGTCCCTATAATAGTTTTGACCTTGATTCCCTTGTCTCGAGTTCTAAGAGTCCTTATTGGACCCTTCACCCTTGGATTAAAAACTCACCATCTCTCTGTCTAAATACTTAGCCTCCTTCTCATAGTCAGACTCATTATGTCTGGTAGACTTACCTCGTGTGCCCACTACATTCACCTTTTCAGTATTCATATTTTCAAATTGCTTGGTGAGTAACCCAATTTCCATCTTCATTTGTGCAACCACTTGAGACACTATATCATTTAGGGCTCTCTACTCACTGGGAGCACTAATAGCATAAGTACCGACTCCTCTTTCTACCTCCTAAGCATGCCACCTTCGATTGGTATTAGAGGCCCATTCTAAAATTTTCGCAGCTAGCTCCCAACAAAGGGTCATGAAAGCCCTACCAGTAATAGTATCGGCAACAACTTTGGTGTTCATATTTAGGGCTCTATAGAATAGTTTGAGAAAATTCCTCCCTAAAATTTTGTGATTGAGCACAATCATCCACTTCATCTTAAACCTCAACCATGTCTCATATAATGCCTCTGAATGCAATTGCCTAAAGTTGTAAATCTTATCCTTCAACTGCAATATTCTAAAAGGTGGAAAGAATTAGTTCAAGAATTATTTCTACAAATCATTCAAATTAGTGATGGGCCCATGAGGTAGTTCCCCTAACCATAATATTGCTTCACTTGTAAGAGCGAATAGGAAAAACATAAGTCTCAAAGCTTCCTAACTCACACAAGGTAAATTATATGAAGTGCAAATCCAATGAAATTCATGATGTTTATGTTTGTATCATCAGTCGGCAAACCAACAAACACACCCTTCAGATTAAGCAACTTAATCACAACACTCATAATGTCAAACTTTACCCTTTAGGGAAACTCACAAGGAATAATAAGTATTGTGTTGATAGGCTCAACATAACCCAAATCTTTCTCTGGATCATCAAATGCTGGTAAGTACTAAAAAGTAGGGGGTTGAACTCTATCTCTTCTAGCTTTATTTATATCGAGTGCTGCTCGACACTCTTCTTCCTATCTTGATTTTTTCACTTGAGTTGCATGATGGGTAGCTTCTCTCCTTGCATTCCCTTTAGCTAGTAACCATGCAGTGGTTTGCGTAACTATTTCTTGGACACCATGCAAAGGTAGAGGAATCAAATTAGGGTTATGATGAACCCCATGCTCATGCTTTGCTATCTTACGATTCTATTGTAAGGTTCTTTCAAGCTCAAGATCAAGTGGAATCAAGGGATTTCATTGACTTAGAATACTAGGCATGCATCGGCCTATCCACCAAGAATAGTAGAAAAATAAAACCGACAAACTTAGTTAACCAATTCGAAACCGTATTCCCCAGCAATGGTGCCAAAATTTAGTGTCGCCCAAAATTACACCTCTAATAAAGTATAATATGGATGCTATAAAATAAAGAACCCAACAAAGGTTAGGGTCGAACCCACAGGGAATAGGATGAATCTCTATCATGAACTTGTTGAAGTAGCCAAAAAGTGCAGAAAGTAAATGGGGGTATTTTTCTGAGAACAGTAATAGTGGTAACAAATCTTAATCACTTTAGGTTGAAATCAACATAAGATAAATGCTATGATTGTGTTCCCCATGACTTCCTTACTCTATAGATTTGTCGTGGCTGTCAAACTATTTCGATGCCTTGCATGAAAAATCTGACAAGTTATGTATTACCAACCATCTTTTAAACACCGTTGATAAATTTCACTTATCTCCATTTGAGTCTCAGGGTGTCGCATTACTAACACTTGCCCTGTATCTCAGATTGACTATAACCTTTTGGTTCTTAAGTCAATTAAATAAAGGTTGATAGCTTCAAAATACTATTGTGATATTCCTTAGAAATTCACAATACATGCAAGAACATCAATCAAGAAAGATTTGAACTTTCTCTACTTAGTTATTTCATCAGGGTTCCCACAACCCTAGCTAGAAGGTTTAGCTGCTCATGTTTACAAAACACCCATAGAATTCATAATAGAACTCATATGAATAATCTTACAATAAATTATTAATTAAAACCAGAATCTCAAATTAATATCCAATTGTAAAACTGAAGAACAAGGATTCCAAGATCAGAAGTGTATATCAAAATCAACAAAATATTGTAAGTATAAAGAGTGTGTAAACTTATACAAAAACATCAAAGGGTATTTATAGTTACACAACAAAACCTAAAAACACTATCCAAAATGAAGTAGGAAAATAAGGTCGGCAGTGGTAACACTTCAAATAATGAGTTGTCTGGTTTGATGGTGACTCGTTGTTTGCTCCGTATCCTGGCCTCAATGGTCTTTGGTGACGGCTTGTCATGTCTCCTGATGAGTCATTGTAGAACTTATTGTCACTCCAGTGACTTTTAAATTTCAGAACTTAACTTTATATGCTTAGATATGAGTCATAGTCAAATCCTACGAGTTGTAGGCAATGTTGACTTCAATATTCTTTCTTATTTTCTTCACTATTCACCCCACGACTTGGACAGTGAGTTGTCACATCACCCAGCAACTCATTGTCCAAGCAGAGACTTCAGTTCTACAGCTTTTTCTTTTTGTTTTCATGCTATTCACTTTCAACCCAATTTTCCTGCAAAACAAACACAAAAAGACATCACATCTAACAAAAGGGAGTAAGTACTTGCATAATTTTTGGTTTTGAGAACTGAAAGTTCCATGAAACCATGGTACATCACTCATCCCTTAGCACTTGATCACAGATGACAAAAATTCCCCTATCCTAAGACTGAAGACTTAAACTATTGAAATAAGGTAGATCTAGACTTAACACTAGCAAGGATCCTCTAGGTGTTTTAAATATCAAGTCACACCATTGAGTTGGCAAAGGAATGGATATCCTATACCAACAGCTTCTCAAAAACTAACATAGAAGCCAAGATACCCATACTTACCACCTTCTTGCTTAAAGCTTCCTCTACCAGATTCGCCTTCCCAAATGGTATAGAATAAAGATGTCACAATTCATTAGCAACTCCATCTACCTTTGTTGTCTCAAATTAATCTCTCTCTGGTCATATGGTTCTAAAGACTACAACAATCTATGTAGATCTCATAATGAACACCATACAAATAATGCTTATATATCTTAAGTGCAAGAACTATTGCCGCTAACTCCAAATCAGGAGTGGGGTAGTTGTGCTCATGCACCTCCAGCTGCCTAATCCCATAAGCAATAACTCAGCCCTATTGCATCAAAGCACAACCCAAACCAACACCAAAAGCATCACAAATACAGTAAACCCCTCATCCTTAACAAGAAGATCTAATATATGAGCTAAAGTAAGAAAACCATTAAGCCTTTGAAAACTTAACTCGTACTCCTTAGACCACTAGAAAGGAACCTCCTTTCAGGTCAATTAGTACATCGGCACAGAAATAGTAGCGAAACCCTTAACAAACCACCTTTATTAACCTACCAAACTAATAAAGCTACAAACCTCAGATGGAGATATAGGTCTATCCCAATCACGAATGGCCTCAATATTTGCTGAATTCACCATAATCCTATCCATAGATGCCACATGTCCTAGGAATGTAATAGACTTGAGCTAGAACTCACACTTTGAGAATTTGGCAAAAAGCCTATGATATCTCAAAGTTTGGAGCACAATCCTAAAAGGCTGCATATGCTCCTCCCTGTTCCTCGAATACATAAGAAAGTCATTGATGAATACAAAATCATAAAAGAGTCCAAGTAAGGATAGAACACACGGTTCATCAAATCCATGGATGTAGCTGGCCATTAGTCAACCCAAAAGACATCACCAGGAACTCATAATAACGATAATGAATCATAAAGGTTGTCTTTGGGATATCCTTATCATGAATCCTTAATTGATGCTAACCAAATCTAAAGTCAATCTTAGATAACACCATCGCTCCCTAAAGCTCATCAATATGAGGCATAGGATACCTATTCTTCACTGTAACCTTATTAAGCTACTTATAATTAATAAATATACACAAGGAACCACCCTTTGCCTTTACGGACAGGTCATGAGTACCCTAAGGAGACACACTTGACCTAATTAAACCCTTACCTACAAGATCCTAAAGCTTAGAATTCAACTTTTTAAACCCTATAGGAGCCATACAATAAGGTTCCATAGAAATAGGCCGAGTACCTAGCTTAAGATAAATAATAAACTTAATATCACACTCAAGAGGAAGGCCAGGTAGATTGGTATGAAAGACATCAAAAAAATCATGGACTATAGGGACAGAATCAAGCGAATGACTCTCCACTAACATCATGAATATAAGCAAGATAAGACTCATAACCCCTCAATATAAGTCTCCTAGACCAAGCATAAGAAATAATCTCCATCAGTGCACGGCTTATAGATCCCTACCATATAACTGGGGCATTGTCGAGCATGGCTAAGATAATGATCTAGGCAAAACAATCCAAGACCACATGATAGGGGATAAATAGTCCATGACCAAAATCACATCAAAGTCCCCAATATCTAATACAATAAGATTAGCTTGAATATTAAACTCTTGAATGGTCATAACACATTATATATAATCATAATTCACTAATAATAAATCACCCACGAGAGTAGATACACATAATGACATAGACAAGGAATCTAAAGACAACTCTAACTATGATGAATAATAACCAGACACATAAGAATAAGTGGATTTTTGGATCAATAAAAATAAGTGGATTTTGGATCAATAAAGCAAAAGCTGGTTGACGAAACATTGAGATTATACAAATAATAATAACAACCAAAGACTTTACCTTTGATCTATGTGGTTTAATATATAAATGACCTCGCCCGCTACCAAGATGGGTGCCCGACCGATCACCTGCTCAACCTACTTAAGGACCTTCATGATAACCTTGGGGACCACCTCGATGAACCTTCATACCATCTCTAGGTAGGGGTGGCACTGCCTTAATCTAAAAAATACTCTATATTATAGGTACCAGTATCCCACAATAGGGACACTCTCTAGAAAAAAGCCAATGAACCCACACTCATAATATGCCCGGGCACTGCATTATGTCCAAAAGATCCAACTTCCTCAAAATCAAAACCTCACCTAAAAAATTTAAAATGTGCATCTCTCAAAGACTAACTGCAACTCTACAAGAATTGTCATTGTAATCAGGCTAAAACCCATTATAATCTAAAGAGCGACATGAACGGTCTAACTAAAATGACCCTGATGCTAATAAGACTAGCATGGAGGGTACCTACCATGAGAACTTCTACCTCTAAATAGTGAGCCACTTTGGCTCCTAATGAAACTATCATGATAATGCAGTCTTATATCACTTCTTGCTTGGGTATCGTGATGAATATCCTTCATGGTCTGAGCATAATTAGAAACCTTAATAAAAGACTTTTAAGGAACAACCAAACTCTATGTATCCATGTGAAGAGGAACCCTTAATCCCTGAATATAACACCTAATTTGCTCATATCAATTGGTAAGATAGCTGTAACATGCTTGGCTAACTCATGAAATCAAGCCTCATACTCTAGGATAATCATAAAAACCTACTTCGATATCAAGAAGTAATTTCTCAGATGCTCTTTAAGGCTACGTGACATATGCATCTGGAAAAAAGCCTTAAAGAATTAAGTCTATGTCAACCGGGGAGATCCAATAGTCCTGGAATCAAGGCAGCCTCTCTACTTATATCTAGCTTCCAGGTCCAACTAAAAAGCAGCATTACCAACCTTACAAGTCTCAACTAGGCCCAAATTATAAAGCCTATCCTTACAAGCAGTCAAGAACTTAAATACATCCTCGCTCGAAGCCCCAGAAAACCTAGGAAAAGTCAATTTAAAGAATCTACCCAACATCTTTTGCTCCTAAATAGACATAGTAGGCTGGGTGGCTATCATCTAAGAAACTACTAAGTAGAGGGGTCTTATTTTTGGGGTCACAGCTATAAGCTACACCCCTATATCTATACTACTTTGATCCACTGATTGAACACCATCAGATAGAGCATTAATAACTAAACCCAAAAGTTAAACTAAAGAATCTCTAAGCAGTGATGAAGAAATAAATTATAGTAGAGCTTGGGTTGTCCCAAGCCTACCACTGGTTGGGGAGGAGGAATCTCAAGTAAGGAAGCATAAATATGGTTGGGTAAAGGCTTCCTACTTGGACCTCTAGCTAGGGATGCAACTTTTTCCTGCCCCGACCTCTAGCTCAACCATGACCTCTGGTAGGATCCCTAGTCATAGACTTAGAGTCCTCATCTCCATCAGCAGTAGATCATATCATATTTATTTGTGAAAGAGTGAAATCAAGTGAATCATAGCAGCCAATAAAAATCTTAGTACTGAATGAGTGAAGGAAGTAAAGATGTCCTAAGAATGTCCTATAGCCTTTCGAAAATAAGAAATACACACCATCATTCTAATCCTTATGACTTTACTAGACACTTGTTCATGTACCAACAATACCAGTGAACCTAGGCTACAATAGCAATTTGTCATGACCTTATTTCACAAGTCATGATGACACCTACTTTAACCCTCTCGTAGGCAAGCCAAATCGTTAAATGATAAATAGTTGGATAATTGGTAGAAATTAGAATACATGATGAAATTCTACAATAATTAGGTCACACACAATAAAATGTAAGAATAATAGCATAACTACAAATAATAAAGAGAAAGAGTAAAATATCCCACAACCTAGTAAGGTTGTATAAGAGCCTCTATAAAAAAACATAAGAGTGATATAAGTATCAAAAGTACAATAGTCTCAAATAGAAAGACCGTCTAAAATAAATAAAGGAGAGAAAGTTAGCTCCAACTCTGAAAGCTCACCATATCTCAAAACTTTGGTCAATACTAATATAACATCAATTGTGGTAGCTAGTACTCAAATTTGCATTACAAAAGAATATAAAGGTTTAGTATGAGTACTAAAAAATGGGTACTCAGTAGGCTTCTTCAGCCTATTGAGATAAGTATAATAATATGCAAGATAAAAAACTAAGCTAAGGATAAGGAAAAACCTGGGTCAATCCTCTAAATACTGAAAGTAAACAATCGAGTAAATATTGTTGAGAATAATATAGCTATCTATTTCCTAACTCATCCCCTATAATCCCAGAAGATGCAAACAAATATCGATAATCATGTTAGCCACCCATAAGCCCGATGAATTCAATCAAGAAGGAAATATTGACCATAACACTTATAAAATATCTAAATATCAAAATAGTGACCATAGATCTTTCCATGCCATAAAAATTGGACTTGAATTGATTCCATAACTATCATAAGTATTTCTCAATATTGAAATACCTAGACTTTGAGACATTGAGAAATAACAACTCTTGGTGTCTCTGAGTTGGGTATGACTTAGGGCTTGAGTTATACCCTTGGTCATGATTCATAACCTTCTCCCCCTCCTCTTTCATACCTTAAGTAGTATATTAGGGTAGTATACTATATCCTATATGACAAGGACATACCTTTGTTATAAACATGCATACAAGTCATATACTATAAGGTCGTATGGAGTGCGAACCTAACCTAGAGTGGACTATTTTTGCTATGAGTGAAGCTCACAATTGGGGCATAATTCAGACCTTTTGATTATGAATCAAAGGTACCCTCTCATACCCACAACAGTATAGTTTACCAAGGAGAAGCTTAGGGTAGGACTTAGGGTACCACTGGTACTCTAGATCACGATTGCCATAGGAACTGTGAAAGAGAGTCGTACCCCTGCACGATGGGACTTTCCATCTTTTAACCAAGGACCTTTTGGTCATTTAACTTGCCTAAAATCCTATACCCTATCACTATATAAGGCATTGTAGCCTCATAAGTCTTAATTTTACAAGACTCAAACACTTCTAAACACTCTAAAGGCTTCTTGGAGCAAGATTAGAGGCTAGGGTTTGGAGGTGTTTTTCTAGTGTCAAGGAAGAGACAAGATTATTGGTTTGTCATATTTTTTAAGGCATGTATATCTTTTCCTATTTAAATAAATCTAAACCCATGTATTTCACACTTGTATTAGTAAGTGTACATGGTGGTTTTGAATTAAATGAAAAGGGTTTTGTTACCTAACAATGAATAACAATGATTATTGTTTGTACTTGGGTTGATACATGTTATTGATGGTAGATGTTTGTCATGAGGGATTTTAGTAACCCCAATATTGATGATATCTACCATGAAAATAGCCTTTTTGAAGGTGCACACAAAAGGTGTTTGTGAAATTATCTAAGTGAGTTGTCTAGTAATATGTTGGTGGTGTAATAAGTTAGAGAAATGGCCTAATAAGTATAAATGATTGATAATGATGTTTTAAAAGGTATTGTAAGACATGTAAGATGTGGAGATAACCTTGTTAAACTAATGACCAATAAGAGGTTGAAGTTCCTCAATATGAAGTGGAACTTGAATTATGTGTTGAACCCAAGTGTGGTAAGAATGTGGTAACAGATTGCTAATGAAATGTGAATAGATTGTGAAGGTCTTGTTTACCATGAATTGAAATGTATGATAAATTGAATGACGCTTTGGCCTATTAAAATTGTTGAGCAATGAAGATTCCTATAAGGACAAAGTGGTCATGTATAGTGTTGAATTGGCGAAATGGTTGAAGTCCTTAAGTGTTGTATTAAATGTATGGTTGATCCATGAGTAAAAAGGGATAAAGTCCCATTGTAAACTAATGATAGTGGTTGAGTTTGCATTCCCTTGCCTTATGAATGGCTTGAGGTTAAAGTCCTCTGCCCAATGAAATTTCTTGTGGTTAAAGTCCCTTGCTTGAAGAGATCTCCTGAGGTGATAGTACCTCGCCCAATGTATGAGCACGTGGTTAAAGTCTCTTGCTTGAATAAATATGAGTATTGATAGAGTTACCTATGGAATGAATGTCGATGTAATTAAAGTCCTTGGTTAATGAATGAGTAACCATTATTGAAGTCCTTTTATCTACGTGTATGTGATGATGGTTAAAGTCCTATGCATAGTGTGAAATGTTGAACATATAAGCGTGGAGGGCCAGAGTCCCCCATTTCATGCCTAATGAATGAATGGTTGAGAATGTTGGTGAGCCTTGATATCTTGGTTGGCACGTAATATATCTATAGGTATGGTTAAGTGTACGAACATAACATAATGTGATTTATATTGATTTGTTGTTGTTTAATGATGTACTTTACCACTTATCCTCAAGTTCATGTTAGTGTTCCAACCGCTAACCATCTCCAAACTCTACATTCCCAAACGACGTAGGTGCTGGACCATCTTTTTCTCCTTCTACGCAATGATTAGACGATCAGGCCGTTTGTGCATATACTTGAAGGGGTAAGCTTCCTTACATTCGAAGGACATTCATATCATTGTCCTTATCTTTAGATGTCGTCTCTTTAAGACTTTGTTTGGCTATAGTCGGAGGCTTGTCCCGAAATATACATTTATTTACTTTGGTTGTGTATAGAGGTATTGAAAAATGTGAACTTGGGAAAGAGTTGTTATTATAATGAATCTAATATTGGATTTTGTTATTATTTTTTACTACCTTGCTATGAGAGTTGGAGTTCCTTCAACTATTAGTATGATGAGATTTCTGTGACATTTATTAGGGCAACCTCCAATTCGTGAGAGCTTGAGATGCCCACACAACATGGCTCGGGGTTCGGGTTGAGTCAAATGTCGGACTTAAACTAAAAGTAGTATCTCACATACGGACTTGAACCAAAAATAGTATCGTGAATACTAAACTCAAACCAGAATTAATATTATCATAGATGACAGACTTGAACCAATCTTGATATCATAGTTGGCTGACTCAAATAAGTCTTAATAAATCCCAAGTACAAGCCTAGAACAAGTCAGAATATGTTTAAATCCTCCTCAGGATCAAGAATGTATATAGGATAACGGGAGAAGTCTTATTGAGTCTACAAAGTAATAATAGTAATCTTGACCTAAAGTGGGCCGGAGAGGCCTACTTCTAAACTGAAGGTCTATTCTAAGGCAATTTATACACCCAAGTTAGACTAAGGTTCGAAATTCTCACTATAAAGTGCTACGTAGGTCTCATTAAGTTCTATGGTGGCAATTCATTCCAAGAAATGGGTGGTTAAGTCAAATATGCCTAATTAGGAGCCACTAATCAACTAAACAATCCAAATTTTTCTATAAAACTAGCATAATATCATACAGATACTATAATTAAGCTCAATCTAAGAGGAGAGTATGCCTAGCCTTCCTGGATGCCGAAAAATGCCTAATAAAATCTGCTAATTTAGAGATTTAATTTCCCCTTTCGAGAAGCATTCTCTCAATGCCATACTATCAAAATATTGATCTGCACATTAATACAAGAATAATGGTATCCATATTGCATTTTAGTGCTTCGGGTCCAAGCTTGAGTTAAAATCCCATAAGTGGATTTCCTGCAGTGTCACAATCTCGAAATCGTCAATATGTCCCTCTACACTCAAGGATCATTTACCCTCAAGGATGTGTAAATTATGATCCCATAAAACACTTAATTCAACCCAACAAGAAACTAGGGATTTATGACAAAATCAAAGAATTAAATAAAAAATTATATTCCAACTTACAAGGATTATGATGAGGAAATGACTTTCCCAAGCTTACCAATACCATGATCACCCATGGATAAATATCCCAATTTCCAAAGCACTCTAGGGTTTTAAAGCTCTTAGGGCTTTGAGAAAATAGGAGAAAATAGGGTGAGGTCTGAAATAAATGTCTATGTGGTTACCACTTACGAGGTCACTTAACTACTTAAGCGGTCGTTTCTAAATTGACATATGGTTGATTAAGTGATATCTGCATCTGCTCAACCTCTACTTTAGAAGACAGCACATCACTTAAGCGATATCCTCTAATGCGGTTAGGCCTCCACTAAAGTAATAAGGGCAGGACCATCTTTGGATGCCAAAGTGGCACTTTAGCCACTAAATTGACCACCGCTTAAGCAGCTAAAATTCCACTTAAGCGGTTGCACCAGCTAAATCCATGCACCAACAGAACTTGGTTTTTCCAAGCTTTCAACTCCTCAAGATTTATTTGAAATTCCTTGAATGTAAATGTACTATGCTACCACATCTACTTTGATATTTTGAACTAATGATGCCCCATCCCAAATCATTTTAATGAATTGTGGGCTCTACATCCAAGGGACACCTTTACCAAAATCCATCCTATAGTCCAAAATGAGTTCAAAAGCCTTAAGACTCAAATTAAAGGTCCTCTTAGACTAAAATTGACATTTTATAGTTGATAGAATTGTTAAAATTGGCATACGAGTTCATTAACCTAAAGTGTATGCCTGATAGCCAATCTTTATGAATGAAGACTTCAAAATAGGTAACTGTCTCTAAGAACCAAATAAAATACCCGCAAACCAAACTGTTAGCTCTAATATGTTACAAATTACTTTGGGCAGCTGTAGGAAATCTCTAAATGGCAAAAAAATATGGAAATGGAAAAAATGACATAGAGGGTAATTACATACTAGTCAGTAGCTCTAAGTCCCAATAGATGATGTACTCTTCATCCTCTTAATACTTCTTAAGCATTGTGACATGGAATATCAGATGAAATCCTAACAATACAGGAGGTAAGGACAACCTATAAGCCATAGGCCATACTTTTTTCAAGATATCAAAAATTCTAATGTACCTTGGACTTAACTTACCCCTATGTATGAAATGCATTACACCCTTCATGGGTGATACTTTAAGCAAAACCTTATCACCCTTCTCAAATTGAATATTTCTTACCTTGTTGCTTGCATACTCTTCTGCCCATTTTAAGGTTTTTCCTACTTTTCTTAGATAAATATCACTTTCTTCACTAACTCATTCATCACATCTATACTTCAAGGTCTCACCTCAAAGGAATCAGACCACTCAATGGGTGACCAAAGTATGTCCTCCAACACTTGAATTATCTGTTTGAAAGATCATCAGTCTATGAATAAAAGGTTGTACTCAAATCCAACCTAGTACACTAACCTTTTTGAAACTTTTTCTAAAAGTTAGAGGTAAACTATGTACCTCTATTTGACACGACGGATATAGGTACCTCATAAAGTCTAAAAATTTCCTTAACATGAGTCTCAACTAACTTTGCCCGCATTATAATCCACTCGCACCCGAATAAAATATGCAAACTTGGTTAATTGATCAATAATTACCCAAATAGAATTATATTTCCTCAAAGTATTAGTAAGACCAACAACAAAATCCATAGTTATTCTCTTCCACTTCCATTCCAAAATAGGCATCCTCTAAAATATGCCACCAGGTTTTCAATGTTCATACTTAGACTGTTGATAATTCTACCACTTAGTCACAAAATCCATAATTTTCCACTTCACTACCACCAATAATCCTATCTTAAGTCTCTATGTATCTTGGTTGCACCTGGATGTATACAGTACTTAGAATTATGAGTATCTGCTAAGCTGGTCAAAATCAAATCGCCTATATAGGGTACACAAACACCTTCCTCATCAAGAATAGTCTCCTTATTCTCACTTGTTACACTTTAACTAGGATTTTATTCAATTTCTCACCATTAAATTATCTTTATTTAATTTGGTCATGGAAAGTGGATCTAGCCTCAACATTGTCTAAAACTCTACATTCGGCTT
Source organism: Capsicum annuum (assembly GCF_002878395.1). NCBI lineage: Eukaryota > Viridiplantae > Streptophyta > Magnoliopsida > Solanales > Solanaceae > Capsicum > Capsicum annuum. The sequence goes on from NC_061114.1 coordinate 103,798,274, forward strand.
CCCTACCTCAAATTCAATTCTTTTTGATAAAAGTATATTGCAAGCTGGGGTGGTCTTTAAACACCTCACACTTAAACCCATAAAGATAATGCCTCTAAATTTTAAGTGCAAACACCATGGCTGCTAATCCTAAATCATGGGTGGGGTAGTCTTTTCTTATGCACTTCTAGATGCCTTGAATCATATTCAATCATATTCTTGTCCTGCATAAAATAAACACCTAAACCAAAATGTGACGCATCTAATACTCTATAAAATCTTTAACTTTCATCATCAAGGTAAGAATAGGAGCTGATATTAGCAAAGTCTTGAGCTTTTGAAAGTTCTCGTTATGTTCATAAATTAACATAAAAGATACCTCCTTCTGAGTCAACTGGTCATATGTGAATCAACAGAAGCACAACTTTTTAAAAACCAGTGATAATAGTTGGTCAACTCGACAAAACTACAAATATCATCCATATTAGCCACTTCCCTGGCCTAATTTCTAATAACCTTAATCTTTTGTGGTCTACCATAACCCCTTATTTAGATATCACGTTCCCCAAGAAATACTTTAAAGACAACTAGAATTCACACTTGAAATACTTAGCATAAAGTAGATTCTTCTTAAATAATCCTTACACAGTACATAAGTAAGCATCATGTTCCTCAGTACTCTTAGAGTAGACCATAATATCATTACTGAAAAGAATTACAAATGAATCAAAATAAGGTTTGAATATCTATTCATCAAACTCATAAAGGCGTTTGGCGTATTGGTCAAGCCAAAAGATATAACCAAGAACTCATAATGACCATAATGAGTTCGAGAGTTATTCTTTAGGATTTCATCTGCCAAAATCTTAAGATAGTGATAAATCTACCTAAAATCAATTTTAGAAAACATTACGACTTTCTGCAACTGGCCAAACAAGTCATCTATCCTTGGCAAAGGATACTTATTATGGATTGTCAGCTTGTTTAACTGTTGGTAGTCAATTCACATCATTATACATCATCTTTATTCTTAACATAAAGAACATGAGTACCCCATGGAGCAGTACTAGGATAGATAAAACCTTTCCCCAATAATTTTTACAATTGAGATTTCAGTTTTTGTAACTCTATCAGTGTCGTCTTATAAAAAAGAATAAAAATAGGGTAAGTAACTGATTCTAAGTCTATTCAAAAGTCAGTGTCAACGTCAGATGTGGCATCTTAGGAAGATCATCAAGGAATACGTCTAGTAAATCACATACTACCTAAATCAAAACAATAAGAGGAACTACAATACTATCATCCCAAAGATGAGCTAGAAATGATTGACACCCCTCTTAACAAGCTTTTGGGCACAAATAATAGAAATAATTCTCAAGTGAGTAGTCATATAAACACCCTCTCACTCTAATATTTCTATTATGGCATAACTACAATGATAGTTTTAACATAACAATCTAGAAAAACATAGTAATAAGATAACTAACTCATCCCCAAAATAATATCAAAATCATCCATGGCTAAGATCACTAAGTTTGTTAAAGGTTGTATCTTATAAAAACTGCAGGAAAAGCTCGATAAACCTAATAAACACGTGGAAACCCCAAACAGTGTCAATACATCTATGGGTGCATCTAGCATTTCACAAGTTAATCCCTGCCCAAAGCAAACATTACAGGAACATAAGAAATGCAGACCCCACATCAAATAACTCAGATGCCATATGATCATAGAAAAGAATGATACTTGTAATCAAAATATATAAAGCCTCAGTTTTAGGACAACCTAAAACTACATACAGATAAGCATTATCTTTAGCCTACATGCCACCTTGACTAACCTACTCTCTACTATGGTTGGCTTGTTATCCACCTTTACTAGTGCTATAACCCACCCCCCCCCCCCCCGGATGATATTTACCATTTCCTTCCTTATCAAAACCTATTGGAACTAAAGTTGTAGAAGCTGGATACTCAGTCAACTGACCTATAGGATTAAGGTTATAAAAATGCCTTTCAATGACCTACTCCTCCATACTCGTAATATTTACAATCTAAAGTAGGCGTAAACTGAAGATGTTGGAATTATATAACTATCAACCTTAGAGGGATAAAAAATAACCTTTGATAAGATCCTTATTGGACATAGCCATTACTGAATGAATCGGCCGAGTAGATTAACTCTACGAACCACAACGCCATAAGCAAAAACCACTGAAATGGCTTGATGTTCTGGATTTCTTCTTCTCTGCTCTAATACAACCTTACTATTTCACCCCCTACCTTCTTAACAAACTCCACCATCTATTAAAAAGTTTTCTTGGAAAAGCACTTGAAATTCAAACATCTGAAGACCTGTGTCAAACTCTTTATAAAATATTTGATTATTTCCTATTCAGTAGATATCATCTATAAAGCATATTAAGATAAAGCATGAAAATTTTCCTTATAAGATGCCACACATATATCACCCTGCTCAACTCTCAAAAACCCATTTTTCTTCCTATTTTGCAAGGTATAGAGAACATACTTCTCAAGAAATAAAGTCTAAACAAAGAGCAAGTTAGTGGACGTAAAATGACCCTATATTCAACAAAGGATGTACATCATATTTCTCTATATTTCCCATCTTGTGCAGACACTTATGATAGTCAATAAAAAATTCATACACATACTTTAACTCAACACCTTGAAATACTAAAGGTTTTATTTTTAGGAACATACAAAATAAATTATGCTCATCATCGACTATAACCCAACCCAATACCTATTGAGAAAGACTTTCGTCTCAGAACCTTTTTCCATCGATATGCTACAACAATGACATACTATATAAATGAGGCTAGAAGGTCAAATCTATCTAAGTATAAAACATGCACAAATCAAAAAACCTATTAGATTACTTTTTAGGATATAGGCACCTGAGCTACACCTCTCTCATAGGCATAATATTTCCCAGAATTGGGACTTCCTCCTCCCAACTACCACTTTTTCATCCTAAACCAAGTCTGGAGTAGCCTTATATGGGGAGGAGGGGAACTGATCTCTTTCTAGTTAGTCTTCTAGCTGCTTAGGCTCCACACTATAACACCTCATATTTCCCTAGCATAATCTAAGTCTCAGTACATGAGTATTCATGTATGAAATTTTTGAAATACTTATTATTTTTCAGTTTAGAGCCTGCTATTGTGTAGGAAATCTAATTAGCTTTCCAAAGATATACAATTTTCCCATATCCAATAACTGGGTAAGAAGTTATAGAGATTTTAAGTTACAGTCATTAAACACCATCATTTTAACAATCAGCACGTCGCGGAGAGAGTCAAAATAGCAATTATCAATTTCCAGTAAGGTATCATGATTTTGTTGCATCGTACCAAAGGCTAATTTGGTATTTATAATTTTCCAGTGTTGCAGTGCGATGGCACAATATTGCGGATAAATTTCAGGTCCTAATCAGCGAAGGAGCGCAATTTCCCTGCATCGCGCCATAGACTAGTTTTCCAGTTGTCTATTTCCAATGACACGACGTGATAGCGCCATATCGCGCTAGGGGTCCAAATCAAAAAAATTCCATAAAAATCTAATATTTCGTCCAGGGTTAAAACAGTCTTAACCCATTATTTTAATCCACCCAGATGGAATACTTAAGCCTTAAAAATGTTTTAAAAGTTCATTCTTTATTAATTTTCCCCAAAATTCAAGAGCTTTCTCTCTAATTACAAATACTAGCTCTCAAGTATCCACGAGCAATCTCAAGAATTCACCAAATAACTTTAAGGAATTCATCGATTAAGGTATGTTAGATGTTCATCCATGGATTATTTTTACCCATGGAGCCCAAGTAACCTTTTAAATTATAAAGTTATGATCTTTTTAAGTTATTTGATTTTAAATCACGATTTCATCCATTAATCTCCATGAACTTTGATTTAATACCATGTTTTAATGAAGTTATTGTTGTTACTCGATTCCTTATGTTTTAGTGTTATCATTTATTGAATTAAATCATGACTTAGTCTTTTCCATGATAATTTCATGTCAATTATGTTGGTCCTTTAGTAATTTTATGATTATTTTAAACCATGAACTATAAGTGTTTAATAAAATGCCTATAAGAGCAATTGATTTAATAAGGGTCTTCATGCTATGTCCTTCAATGTTTTAGTATCAGGCTACTACTATTTTTTTAACTCCTGGGGGTATTGAATATCCAAAATCATAGCTGTTTACTTAATGTTGTCTCAGTATCTTCATAATAACTTTAGATTATATCATGAGCATTATCAGAACAGTTAGTTAAACTTAGAATAGTCTAGCATTTTAGTGTTATTTAGTTGGAAGTAGGATTTAGCACCGAGTGACTGTAGGGATAAAAGCTTCCCCATCAGATAGATAGAGTTATTAGTAGTAGTCCCTTTACACCAGAATTACATAGCCAGTATAGGATATGAGTAGTCACCCATCAGATTAAGCTTGACTATCTCGCAGGGGTCACCCGTCAGTTCAGGCTTGACACCCTTAGTCCTTTGGACATGTTATCAGTTTAGTGGATCCACAAAACCAACATTAGTACTCGTAGTAGGGTATTAATACTCTTCTAAATGGGGTTACTGGTTGGACCTTGATTAGCTCAAATTAGGGAATGTCGATTAGATCATACCTCCCACAGTCTCAGATATAGTCTCAATTATAGTCCCAGCTCAGTTATTCAGTCTTAGTGTTGTTTGACCAAAGCATATAGATTGCAGTTATCTCAGTATTTTAGTTTACAAATTTTATTCAGTTCATGTTATATGCTTGGTCATGCATCCACAGTATTTATAGATTTTCCTGTATTTTTAGTATTTACAAATTCTATGCTCTTTATTTAGTACTCTATGCTTTACATGTATGTTTAGTTAATTATTATCATTCTTATTCATGAGACCATGCATATCAGCCTACCTCATTTAGCTTACCAGTACATTCAAAGTACTAATCACAAACCTTTTTTTTGCACTATGATGTCTCATATCATAGGTACTGACGCTTAGTTCCCAAATCGCACTTAGTCCCTCAGATTCTCAGCAGTATAGTAGCAGTGGTGATCCTTATTACCCGAGGACGGACTATCTTATTTCATGTCTTTACTTTAGTAGTCAGCAGAGTTAGTTGGGAGCTTGTCCTATGAACTCTCAATCAGTCAGTCTTAGAGGCTTTTTAGATGTTACAGTTAGTTAGTTGTTCAATTTATTAGTGCTTTATTAGATTCAGACAATCGTTTTCCTAGATTTATATTTCAGTTTAAATTTAGATATTTAAAACCTTATGGAATTTTAGTTATTCTTCCACAATTCATGATTATATTATCCAGTACTTACAGTAGGTACCAACGTATGGGTTAGCTTATGGTCCCTCGGGACTGTAAGCATCGTATAACAACAAGGGGGTAGTCTCGGGTCATTACAAACTTGGTATCAGAGCTAGGTTTTAAAGTGTCCTAGGAAGTCTGAAAGCCGTATCGAGTAGATTCTTGTGCATGGGTGTGTAGCCCACCATACTTATAGATGAGAGGATACAAGGCATTTAGGAAAAGTTTCCCTTCTTTTAGTATTCATGTTATGCGATTGAGCATGAGGTCAAGATAATCTCTCAGTCTAATCTATTTCCTCCTTCTGTTCATAGAACACACCTCCCAAGAAGAACAGAAGAAGAACAGAAACCCAGCCAGCCCCTCAGCCCAGCTAAGCAGATCCTCTGGACGAACATGTCTCTCACACAGAATTCAGGGATACGTTCACTACTCTAGCAAACTCCAAAGCAACACAGAATAAATAGCCAACTTTTAGTCCAGCCAACCCAGTGGCCAATACTACTGTAACAAGAATCCAGGATTTTACCTGAATGAATCCTCCTTTTTTCACGGGATCCAAGTCTGGTCAGGATCCACAGGATTTCTTAGATATGGTTCGGAAGGTAATGAATGCTATGGGGGTGATGTCTAGTCAGAGTGCCAATTTGGCTGCATATCAATTACAGGATGTAGCCCATACTTGGTTTAAGCAGTGGAAAATCGATAGAGGTGTTGATGTAGGGCTTATAAAATGGGAAAAATTTTCCATAACTTTCTTGGATAGATTCTTTCCATTGGAGTTGAGAGAGATAAAAGTGTTAGAATTTATTAATTTAAGGCAAGGCATCATGAGTGTGAGGGAGTATTCTCTCAAGTTCACTCAGTTAGCTAGATATGCTCCTCATGTGGTAGCTGACAACAGGTCCAAGATGAGTAAGTTTGTGTCTGGTATATCTAATAGTATGGTCAAAGAGTGTAGGACCACAATGCTGATTAGTGAGATGGATTTGTCTAGGCTAATGTTCCATGCTCAATAGATAAAGGAGCAAAAGATTAAGAAGAGAGAGAGAAAACAAGAAAGCTAGGATGACTAGTTTTAATTTCAATTATCCAAAGTTAGAAGGTGGTAACCGTCCTTAGTTTCATCAGAGGTTTTCAACCCCAGTGCCCTCTTAAGACAGTGCCCCAGTACCTAAATTCAGAAATAACAATAGGGATAGGGCACCAGGATCTAAGTCCCAGGTTAGTGTTAGCAGTGCTTGTACAAATCCTCTATGTTAAAAATATGGTAGATACCATCAGAGTAAGTGTAGAGTGGGTAGTGATGTATGTTTGAGGTATGTCAAGTCAGGCCATCGAATTTAGGAGTGTTGGATAGTTGCTCAGAAGGTTAGGAATTTGTACCAACAGGAACAGTCCCATCATTTGTCAGTTCTATTCGATCGCCCGACTCAGCAGGGTGCTACTTCCAGTGTTACCAATAGCCAGCGTTCGAACTGATCATATGCTCTTCAGTCCTGCCAAGATCAACAAAATTCTCTTGACATAGTTACTGGTACATTGCAGGTATTTCACTTATATATTTATGCTTTACTAGACCCTGGAGCTTCCCTTCCTTTTGTAATCCATATATAGCTGTCAATTTTAGCATCAGTCCCGAAACTCTAGTAGAGCCATTTTTAGTGTCTACCCCTATAGGTGTTTCCATTGTATCCAGGCAGGTATATAGGAACTGCCCGATCATAATATCTCAAAAAGTTACCTTAGTTAATATCGTGGAGTTAGAGATAATGAATTTTGACGTCATTCTCGACATGGATTGGCTTCACTCATGCCATGCCTCAGTTGATTGTAGAAATAGAATAGTTTAGTTTTAGTTCCCAAATGAACTAGTCCTTGAATGGAGGGGTAGCACTACATCTCTTAGGGTTCATTTGATCTCATACCTTAGAGACAGAAAGATGATATCGAAGGGGTGTATTTACCATCTCGTATGAGTCAAAGACTCTAACCCATAAACTCCTACTTTTGAGTTAGTCCAGTAGTAAAAGAATTCTCAGATGTGTTTCCTAAAGATCTTCTCGGAGTTTCTTCCGAAAGAGAAATCGACTTCAAAATTGACCTTCTCCTAGATACTCAACCTATATCTATTCTGCTATACAAAATGGCTTCAGCTGAGCTCAAAGATTTGAAAAAATAGTTAAAGGATCTCCTAGATAAGGGAGTCATCAGGCCCAGCATCTCCCCGTGAGGCATACCTATTCTATTTGTGCGTAAGAAAGATAGTTCTCTTAGAGTGTATTAACTACCGTCAGTTAAACAAATTAAGTCAACAATAAATATCCATTTCTTAGAATCGATGATTTGTTCGACCAACTTTAAGGTGCTAGTTACTTTTCTAAGATTGACCTCAGATCAGACTATCATCAGCCTAGAGTCAGAGAATGTGATATTCCAAAAATAGCTTTTCAAACTCTGTATGGTCACTTCAAATTTCTAGTAATGTCCTTTGGTCTTATAAATGCCCCAGCACCCTTTATGGACTTGATGAACCGAGTGTTCAAGTAGTACTTGGACATGTTTATCATAGTCTTCATCGATGATATTCTTGTCTATTCTCATAGAGAAAATGATCATGCAGACCACCTCAGAGTATTGCTTTAGACTCTTAGAGCCCATCAGTTTTTTGCTAAATTAATTAAGTGTGAATTTTAGCTAAGATTAATAGCTTTCCTTGGCTATATTATTTTCGGTAATGGCATTAGAGTTGATCCTCAAAAGATTAAAATGGTAAGAAACTAGACTAAACCTATCTATCAGATATTAGGAGTATCTTGGGTTTAGCTGGCTATTACCATCGGTTTGTTGAAGGGTTTTATTGTATTACATCCCCCATGTCCAAATTAACTCAGAAGAAAGTTAAGTTTCAGTGGTCAGATTCATGTGAGAAGAGTTTTTAGGAGTTGAAGACTCGACTCACCTCAGCCCTAGTTTTTACTCTACCAGATAGTTTAGATGGTTTTGTTGTGTACTGTGATGCATCCAGAGTAGGTTTGGGTTGTGTTCTCATATAGAGAGGTAAGGTCATAGCCTACGCCTCCAGACAGCTTAAGCCTCATAAGATGAATTATCTGACTCATGATCTTGAGCTAGTAGCAGTAGTATTTGACTTAAAGATTTGAAGGCATTACTTGTATAAGGTGCATATAGATGTGTTCACATATCAAAAAATCCTTCAGTATGTCTTCTCTCAGAAAGATTTGAATTTGTTTCAGAGAAGATGGTTAGAGTTATTGAAGGATTATGACATGAGCGTTTTGTATCATCCAGGCAAGGATAATATAGTGGATGATGCTCTCAGTAGAATGTCTATGGTTAGTGTAGCATATGTTGAGGATGGTAAGAAGAACTTAGCTTAAGAAGTCCATCAGCTTGCCCGACTAGGTGTCCATTTACTCGATTCAGCAGAAGGTAGTGTATGAGTGTAGAGTAGCTCAGAGTCATCTCTAGTTTCTGAGGTGAAGGAAAAGTAGGATAGAGATCCCAGTCTAGTTAAGTTGAAAGAATCAGTTAGAGATCAGAAGGTGGAGGTTTTCTCCCAAGAGGGAGATGGTGTTTTGCATTGTCAGGGTAGATTGTGTGTCCTTGGTATAGATAAGTTGAGGCAATAAATTCTTGTAGCAGTGCATGGTGCGCATTACTCTATTTATCCAGGGGCCACTAAAATGTACTGCAATTTATGGGAAATCTATTGGTGGAGTGGGATAAATAGAGATATTGTATAGTATATAGCTAAGTCCTTTACATGTCAGCAAGTTAACATGGACTTTGTGATAGGTTTTCCTTGTACCCGTCATCAACATGACTCCATTTGAGTTATTTTAGATAAGATGACTAAATCAACTTATTTTTTTCTAGTCCATACCTCTTACTCAGCTAAGGACTATTCCAATCTCTATCTCAGAGAGTTGGTTAGGCTGCATGGTGTTCCCTTATTTATCATCTCAGATAGAGGTACCCATTTTACCTCTCATTTCTGGAAATCATTCCAAAAGGGTCTTGGCACCCAAGTCCATCTAACTGCAACCTTCCACCCTCAGATAGACAGTCAAGCAGAAAGGACCATTTAGACTCTTAAGGATATGCTGAGAGCATGCGTTGTTGATTTTAAAGGTAGTTGGGATGACCATTTGCCTTTGATTGAATTTGCATAAAATAACAACTATCATTCTAGTATCCGTATGTCTCCATTTGATGCTCTCTACGGTAGGAGATGTAGATCTCCAATTGATTTGTTTAAAGTAGGTGAGGCCGCAGTGGTAGGACCTAACTTGGTGTTTGATATGTTAAAGAAGGTTCAGTTCATCAAAGAAAGACTTAAGGCAACCCAGAGTCGACAGAAATCATATGCAAATATGAGAAGAAGGGATCTCAAGTTTGAGGTCGGTGATCTCGTGTTCTTGAAAATCTCTCCCATGAAGGGGGTGAGGAGATTCGGAAAGAAAGGGAAACTCAGTCCCTAATATATCGATCTCTTCAGAATTCTCAGTCATTTTGGAAAGGTATCTTACGATCTTGAGTTGCCTTCAGATTTATCCTCAGTACACCCAGTATTTCATGTCTCTTTGTTGAAAAAGTGTATTGGTGATCCAGCTGTAGTTGTTCCCTTAGAAAGTATAGATATTTAGAGCAGTCTTTCCTTTGAGGAAGTTCCAGTCGAAATTCTTAATCATCAAGTTTGTAGACTAAGGAACAAAGAAGTTCCACTAGTCAAAGTTCTTTGGTAGAATCAGTCCGTTGAGGGAGCCACTTGGGAAGTAGAGGTAGATATGTGGAACAAGTACCCTCATGAAGAGAAATAAAAATTATTCTAGGAAGTGAATTCTAACAATCCTGAGTCAAACAAGAAGTGAATTAATGCTATTAACAACTAATTCCTACTAGTTCATCATTCCTAGGGCTAAACCTCAATTTCATGATACTGATACTTATAGTTCTAGGGATTACAAAATATAATTACAAGTTAGAATGATAGAAAATCCTTACCTCAAATAAGGAAAACCCCCTAAGAATGGTGAAAATCACCTTCTCATTGCCTTAGGTCAAAAATTGAAGTTTTTGCAATGAAAAATGCTAAGTCTTGAATTTTTGGTATAAAAATACCTAATCGACTCTACAGTGATTAATTTGTTGTTGCATTAATGTTGTTGCAAGCAACTTCTACACTATAGTAGAACTTCTACCATTGTAGTGGTACCTAGGCCAAAACACCCTATCACTATGGTGACCCCCTCCCTTGTTGTGGTGATACTAATACAATGACACATACGCCTCCGAAGAAGTACTTAACTATTATCTTAAGCTTTGTTCCTAGTTATGCAGAATTCACAACACACTTCTCTAGTTTTGACATCATATTTGAACCCCTCACGATAATCACCATAACTGGAATTCTACTAAACCGTTTATTCCCTAGAAGTTCTTATGACTTCTTAAACTTGTCATTTAATACTACATAAAATCAAATCCCATAGCTAAACCACTAAAATTCACCAGATTTCATAGACTACACAACACCAATAATTCACCCAAAACTAGGCTAGTCCTAAATTTCACAAGTTTAATCCAAGGGATATCTAAGTGGAAAATTTACCCTCCAACTCACCGTAACAACATTTTGTATTGTTATAATAATACAATGAGTAATTGTTGTAGGCGAATCTATGGACAACACAATCTCACATAGATTTTAGCTCTCGACATGTCATCAGTAATTGCAGGTGTATACTGGTAGGATCATTGGTCAACACATTACATTATATCTCATTGCTTGCTTTTATATATTTTAATGATTATTTACTTTACTTGTGTTTTTTATTTAATAAAAAAATATTTATGATTATCTTCTTATACTATTTTATTAAATTATCATACTAATGATTTGATTTGATATAGTTCTTACTATTGTTTGTACGATATTATTATTAATTCTTTCTTAATCATTTAATACCTTTTGTGAATCCGTTTTACACCCATTACTCTTGAAACATATTTTTTTTAGGATTTTGCCTTGATTTTCCTACCAAATTTAAGTTTTTCTTTTCTTGGAATGAAGAAAAAGTACTACCATAATTATTTTTGCTTCTCCTAAAACAAAAAAAATTCTTCCTTATTTGGCCAACCTCTTTCTTGGATGAACTATTTTGTATTTCTATAAATTGAGGATCTTTCTTTATATTTCATAACATGATAACATCAACAATTTAGTCGTTTAGAGAGTTTTATTTAGGGAGAGATTATGCTATCAATAAGTTTAATATTTTTTCAGTATTAATTTTCAATAGGTAGGTCAATTGGTCAAATTATATTAATAATATTTTTTAGTACATTTTTCTTTATCGACTAAATTATCTCCTCTATGATTTGTAAACTATGAGCTTCCGCATAAAACCCTCTCGATTTTAAATCGAACAAGTGGTATCAGAGCCAAAAATTCGATGGTTCAAATTGAGGACAAGTTAATATTAAAGTTAAACCCAACTTAAACGATAATAAAGGTTATTTTTGTCAGAAAACATGCAAAAAAACTACATGTGGAGAAAATTGTCAATCATAGTTTCAACGATTCTACTACATATATGAAAAGAAAGCTCACTTTTAACCCTACAAAAGACTTTAAAACTTTCAACCCCAAAAAGGATTGTATATTAACCCAAAAGGACTCCATTTTTAAACATGCGAAGTTGCAGTGATGAAGATTATGTGAAGAACAAAGATCGTATAATTGGATAAAGAGGATCAAGTTTTGTTAAGAAAAATCAACCAAAAAATGAAAATTATTTAGCAAGAAAATTTAGGTAAAGGGGAGATTTGTTAGGATTTGCCCTGAGTTACTACTTTTTTTGATTTCTAACATAATTAAAATTGTTTTTCTTGGTGAAAAGAGTTTTTTTGTTAGAAAGGATATCTTTCCATATTTAGTTTATTCTTGCTTAGAGGAAAATTTTTGGACTTGTATAAATAAAAGACTACTCTTCTCATATCAAGAACACACTAGTATCCATAATGTAGTCCTTAAAGAGTCTTGCTTATGGAGATACTTCTCTCAGTAGGTTTTATGATTTTTTTAATATTGGTTTTAATATGTAGGTCATTTGATGAAACCATAATAATAATATACTTTTAGTATTTTTTTCTTTTTGTCTGAACCACCGTTTCTATGGCTTACAAAATTTAAGCTTCTACATGATTCCCTAACCAATCTAGACCCCAAAAAGTGGTGTTAGAGCATATGATTCAATGAGCCGATGGTTCAGATTAAAGACATGTTCATGTCAAGTTCACAAAGTTGTAACCAATTTTATTATAATAAAGATTTTATCAAACTACATATGGAGAAGAAATTTTAGACATATTCTCAATAATTCTGTTTCTCTATTTTTAAAATAAAATTAATTTTCAACCCATGCATATGAGCTTCAACTCTCAACCCCTACTTATTTTTAACTTCTAGACTCCTTTCAACTCAAGAATATACTTTAAACGCATGAGCTCCACTTTTAACCTGTGCTCACTTTTAATGAACAAGGTTCTACTTTCTATCCTATTCACTTATAGCAGAGGGCTCTAATAATATTAACTCATGCTTTTATTTTTAACGCATACGACTCTAATTTTTTTATCGATACTCACTTTTAATCATGGTAAGCAACTGTAATATTTGAAGATCATGAAAAGATAAAAAATCATACATGTGAAGAAAGTGGATCAAATTATGTCAAGAAAATCAAACTAAAAATCAGAGATTTGTTAGAGATTTAGCGTTGCTTTTCTTACCAAATTTAAGTTTTATTTTTCTTCTAAGAAAAATAAATGTAATATCATAATTACTTTTATTTTTCTGAAAGAAAACTATAATTCTCTATCATATTTGGCTAACCTCTCTGTTAGAGAAAAAGTTTTATACCTCTTTCAATACTAGTTTTCAATATGTAGGTGAGTTGACCAAATATATCAATACTATATTTTTAGTATATTTTTTTTGTCATCTAAATTATCACCTCTATGGTTTGCAAAATATAAGCTTCCAAAGTTGCCATCTTGATTTTGAACTTAACACTTTTTGATGCAAATCCTAACACTAGTAGATCACATCGATTCACACTTATTTGAGACCATTTTTTTTGAAGTATGATTAACTACCTACATCCGGAGCAATAGCCTAACTTCATATATGTTTTTCTTTCTGTCTTTTGATAGTTTAGACATTTTATAATACTAAACAATTGTAATCTATTTTATAAGGTCTTGTACCGGTGAAACTAGATTTTAGAATTTTGTTTGAATTTTATTTTTGTGTATTTATTTATGAAAGTTACGTTTTAATACTATTTACTTTATTGTTTTACTTTTCTTGCATTCCTTTATGTCTTATTGTGTTGGATGAATGGCTGGTTTACCTATTAGGGGTTAGGATAGGTGTTATCATGATCTTAAATTTTTTATCACAATATATTCTTTCAGAAGTCCTTCAAAAATAATTTCATATGTGTTTATATTGTACAATGACAATAAATAAAGTAAATGATCAACTAAGTCCGGCCTAGTGATGAATTAATTATATCTACCATAACATGTTTTGTTACTTGACGTTGTATTGTGATTTTGAGAAGGATATTAATGTCAATAATCTGAGTCCTGAATCTTGGTCATAAGAGAGCAACGAAATAACTAAAGTATGCATACACAAGGATTATTTCATATAAGGAAGAAGTATTAGTTAAGATGAGCTATATTACATGTTTGTACCTTATAAAAATAAAATATGTAAGTAAATCACATATATTTAATTAAATTTTAATTGATCATCTTTTTTAAATTCAAATAATATTCAAGAATCTTAACTTCAGACCAACTCATTATACAATGATCCGTATATTAGATTCAAAGAATATTCAATCATCTTAACTTCAAAGCAAGTGATTATACAACCATCCACATTGACATTTCATATAAACAAATGTTTTAATTTTTAATGTATAGTTATTTACTCAAAATTTACAAGAATAATATCAATATTATTTTATAAAATCATGCATTCTCATGAAATACACGTGCAAAAAAATTGATATATCATAAATGGAAAAAAAGATATAACAGCGAGATGATAAAGTGAAGAAAATTGTAGAAAAGATATATTAGTTTGTAGAGAAGTTAATTGTATGCAAAATCAAATAGATGAGATGATAAAAAAATAAATGTTGTGTTGAATTAAAAATAATGAGTGAGAAAAAAGAAGCAAGATTACAACTATTTTTTCCTTAAAAATTAAAGAACTTCCTTTTTTGAATCAATCAATTCAAATTTGATATAAAAAACACAATTATTTGTGAAAAATCAACTTTTTGTAAGAGGCCTAACTTATGTTTAGTGAATTCTCATGTTTCATGTCATATTACGAGTATGCTCAGGCCAACAATGGAATCGAGTGTCGATAATATCCAAGGTTTAGGCTCTGGCATGATATGTTGACATTTATTCGCTATCGTCTTTATTATTGTCTTTTTCTTCTCAAATATTTATTACTCTAGTCTCTATGTTAGCCTTGTGATATTTGGCATCGTCTCTTAGATCATAGTGAATCTCATACTCTAGATTTTCTTAATAAAAATAATTCAATTTGCTTTGCTTAACTCCTACAGTAATAATTGCATCCTTCGCCGATTAGAAAAGTCAAAACAATTACTATTTAGTTATGTGGATTATTTTAGTTTTTTTCCTTTAGATATTATTTATCCATATGTTTGGAAATCACTTATATTGTCAAACTTAAAGGTATAAATATTGTGTGAGTTTTTTTATTATTTCTCTCAACTTATTTGATTTTTTTCCTATAAAAATAAATTTAAAGTATGTATATATTTTTGTGCCTTTTAGAGGAAAGTGTAGAATAAATTTAACAACAAAATAAAAACTTTTCAATGTAATGAAGGTGGTGAATTTGATAACGTAGCTATACTCTCACACTTTTCTAACTTGGGTATTTCTTTTCATGTTTGGACACTCCTTAATAAAATACGGCTGCTGAATGAAAACATAGATACATTATTGAAATGGTGCATTATCTTTAATGCAAAGGCTACTTTACCATTCCACTTTTGGGTTGATGCCGCTTATTATGTTGTTTATACCATTAACAGATTGCCAACCCTAATTTTCAAGGATTTTCTCTTTTTGAATAATATTTCCATCGCCCTCCTTACTAAAACTTTCTAAGAGTTTTTGGCTGTGAATTCATTTCAATATGTCATTTTGAGTATATCACAAGCTCATTCCTTGTTCAACCTACTTTATTTTCCTCTGGTATGCTTCTAAATTATGTATCATTGTCTAGATCTTAGAACCAACTATGTATATATAGGTCATCATGTTGTCTTTCACGAGTTAGTGTTCCATATGCTACAAGTTTTTTTTCCTAAAAAAATATCACGATAATTTTTATCTTTTGATCCTCTTATGGTTACATCACCCTTATTCCTAATAAAACTATCTACCCAATCTAGGTTTTGTGTGACCTCTACTAATATTCTATAACTCTAGCTCATCTTTTTGTTCCTTGTTCAACCTTTAACACTATACAACCATTTATTGATTCTATTTGTGAGTAACGCTCTAAAGATCTTTCACCATCTATACCTAACTTGTTGCCCACTACAATACTTTTACTTCAAGTTCCGCTAGTTTTTCTCATCCGAAGCAAATCACTCAAAATATAAAATTTCTAAGCCTAAGAAAATATTGTCACTGAATACTGCTTTTCATGACACTGAGCCCTCTTATTTCTTAATTCCAAGTGATAAAAAACTGTGATTCTTATTCTTTTTTAACCTCACATGAACTTGGTTGGTTGTAATTGTTTTCATCACATTAAATATAATTCTGATAAGTCTACTATAGCGGTATAAACTCATTTTATCGGACAGAGATTTCATCATTAGCTTGGTGTAAATCCCGTAAAATCCTAAGCTTAATTCAGTCTCTAAAAGCTTGCTGAGGGATTCCAGACTTAGAAAATTCTAGCTAAGGATTCAGACTTAGTATTATTTTAACCTTTGTAATTTGGAAACAATATTTCACGACCTCTATAACCTTAAAATGTCAATCTTTAGGTTGATTCATGATCAGGAATGTCAGTAGTTGTTTCCGGACGAGTTTTAGATTTTTCGAACCTCATTTGAACCATATTTGGGAATCTAAAATAGAGTATTGACGCGATTTCAGCGTGGTACATCAGCCAATATTTTCCTTGGCTTCTAATGGCAATTTCCAATGCACCGATGTGGACTCAATGCGGTGCATTGGTCATCGCATCGATGTGAATGATGTGGGGCATCGGCCTACGCATCGATGGTTCAACTTTCAGTCTTTTAAACCCACGTCCAGAGGGGTAATTGGTCTTTTCCCACCTTATATCAGCCCCTAAAACATATCGTTAAGCCATCTAAGAGGCAAAACATACTTATTCTCTCTAGAATTTATCAAGAACAAACCCTAGTTCATCACATTCAAAATGCAAGACTCGATTTCCACCATTATTCTTCAAGAATTCGCCAACTTAGCACGTGAAGTGTTAATCCAAGGGTTCCTTCCGCCCTTGGAGTTGAAGAAACACTTTTAAACTTCAAGTAGTTGGAATTTATGACTTCCATGATTGGAATTAAAGTGTATTCATGATTATTATTTGAATTAGATTTCTATTTTATGATTTATTATGCGTTTTATGTGGAATTGGTTATTATGTGTGTAGATTTTTATGAATCCATGTTAAACCTCTTGAAATTATGAAATTGGAAGTGAATCATGATGCCCTCTTATTATGTGCATATATTATGCTCACCAAGTACTTGGTGAATTGTTAATGTAAACTAACAAGGAAAAAAAATTATGTCATTCTAGCTTATGTGCAAGTTATACCATGAATGTGTTTGATAAAACGTCTCTATAGATACATTATGAACAAGTGTGCATTTTATTCTATGGAAGATCATGTGATGCTTTAATTTTTATGCTATCGAGTCCTGGGAGTATATTATACTCAACAATTTAGCTATTTACCAAGAGCCAGTGTCATATACAGAATAATCTCAGTCATGTCACGATCAGTAGTACTCTCAGTCAGTTACAGGACTCAGGAAAACTCAGTAGACTATGTATCAGTCTAGTCCAGTTCAGTATTCAGTTCAGACCTCAGTAAATTCAATCAGTTAACAGAATTTAGTAATATTCCGCTAGTCAAAGAAACTCAGTGAACTTAGTTCAATCTAGTTAGATAGTATAATCAGTAACAGTCCAGTCAAGCTTAGTATGAACTAGGAAATCAGTTCAGTATCTATTTATATAGGAGTAGCATTCAACACCGAGTTAACCTAGGAATGGGGGCATCCCTACCATCAGAGGGTTTTACCCTTAGTATCAATCCTCATATTATAGAACTACGTAACCAGCGTAGGTTGAGATATTTTCCTGCCAGATATTATGAGGGTTGATACATCTTATTTGGGCTTTGCTGCCAGTAAGGGTTGCTGAAAGAGCTTCCTATCAGAGAAGTTTAACTCACACTTTTCTTTACCCGTGGCACGGTATTGACACCCTTCCAACTGGGGTTACAGCTTGGACCCCAATCTATATATAAAGGGGCATGTCGGTTAGATAATTTTCTCTCATAGTCTCATTTTTAGATTCAGTCTTAATATAGAACTCAGTTTAGTTCTACAGATTTAGGACTATCAGACATAGTCACTCAACTCAGTATGAAACTCAGTATAGTTTTACAGAATCAGGACTGTAAGATACAGTCATTAAGTTATCAGTAATTTAGTATCAGTATACTCAAATATCAGTTAAATGAGTATTCAGACTCAGTATTTAGTGTTATCACGATCTCAGTTGTAGTTATGTATTCATCCATGTAGTCTCATCCATTTATACTCATGTCATTCATTCAGTATTGTTCATGCATATGAACCCATGCATTTTATCCTACCTCACTTAGCATACCAGTATATTCAAAGTACTGGTTCATACTATTCTCTTGTGCTAAGATGTCTTATATCATAAGTTCAGACGCACAGGCTCTCGAGCACCTTTAGTAGTTTAGATCTTCAGTAGTCAGAGTTAGTGATGAGTCCTCATAGTTCTAGGACAAGATTATTATTTCAGCATTTAGTTTATTTCAGTTGCCGGAGTTCGTTGGGGACTTGTCTCATCAACTTAACATTTCAGATAGTTTAGAGGCTTTTTTAGACCAGAGTATTTTCAGACAGATATATCAGTTTTGGTATTACTATACTGCAATCAAATTTATTTCAGTATTGAACCTTATGGCATATTTTTCACCTAATTTCTTCATATTTCAGTATTTTTACTATTCAGTTATTATAGCAGGTACCAGTTATGGGTTAGCTTATGGTCCTTCAGGATTATGAGCACGTAGCGTTCGGAGTACAGACTCGAGGCATTACAAACTTGGTCAGAGCCTAAGGTTCAACAAAGTCCTAGGAAGTCTGAAAGTCGCATCAAGTAGAGTCTTGTGCATAGGTGTGTAGTGTGCCATACTTATGGACAGGAGGCTACGAGATGTTTTAGGAAAAGTTTCTCTTCTTTCAGTATTCATGTCGTGCGAGTGAGCATGAGCTCCAGTTAAAATCTCTGTCTAATCCACGTTTCTCTTCCATTTATAGAATATGCCTCCAAAAATGACTAAGGGAAGAGAAATGGGAGACCAGTCAGAACCTCAGCCCGTTCACCCAGATCCTCTGGATGAACACGTCTCCCATGCTGAGTTCACAACAGCTTTCACCACCCTAGATCATTTTGTGGCAGTCCAGAATAAACGTCTAACTTTTGTTTCGACCAACCCAGTGGCCAATAATTCTTCTGCCTGGATTCAGGACTTCACTCGAATAAAACCTCCATCTTTTACAAGGTCTAAGTCTAATAAGGACCCTTAAGAATTTCTTGATCAGGTGTAGAAAGTTACTGATATTATGGGGGTGACTACTGTTGAGAGCGCTGAGTTGTCTGCATATCAGTTATAGAATTTAGCACACTCATGGTTTAAACTATCAAAACCAAAAAGGGCCATATATGCAGAGCCCATAGAATGAGAGGAGTTTGCAGCTACATTTTTAGATAGGTTCTTCCCGCTAGAGTTGAGGGAAGTAAAGGTTTTGGATTTTATAAACTAGAAGTAGGGAAATATGACTGTATAAGAGTATTCTCTTAAGTTTACTCAGTTAGCCAGATATGCCCCGCATGTAGTAGCAGATAGCAGAGCGAAGATGAGTAAGTTTGTGTCTGGGTGTCTAGCAGTGTGGTCAAAGAGTGTAGAACCGCAATGTTGATTAAGGATATGGACATATCTAGGCTCATGGTCCATGCTAAGCAGATAGAGGAGGCTAAGAATAAAGAGAGGGAGAGGAAGAACAAGTAGTTTCAGTTTCGCTCAGCCTAAGTTAGAGGGTGGGAATTGTTCTCAGTTCTGCTTGAAATCCTCAATTCCAGATCCATCCTCAGCTAGTTCTCCTATGCCAAAATGTAAAGACGGTAACAGAGATAGGGCATCAGCCCTAAACCCCATGGTAGTGTTATCAGTGCTAAAACCAATCCCATTTTTTAAAAGTATGGCAGAAACCACCAGGGTATCTGCAGAGTTAGTAGTGATGTGTGTTTTGGATATGGAAATCCAGGCCACAAGGTTAGACATTATCCTCAGGTGAGTTCTCAAAGTCAGCATAGCCATCTTCTAGCTCAGTACTGTAGCCCAAATCAGTAGGATGCCGCATCCAATGGCACCAGTAGGCAGCGCCCAAATAGAATCTATGCTTTTTAGTCCCAAAAGGATCAGTAAAGTTCTTCTGATTTGGTCACTGGTATGTTACAAGTTTTCTATTTACATGTCTATGCTTTGCTAAATCCAGGAGCTTTTTTGTACTTTGTTACTCCATATGTAGCAGTTGATTTTGGAGTCAATCCTGATATTCTAGCAGAACCTTTCTTAGACTCTACCCTAGTAGGTAAATCCATCATAGCCAGATGGTTTTACAGGAACTATTCGATTATGATATCTCAGAAGTCACTTCAACAGACTTAGTCAAATTAGAGATGATAGATTTTGATGTTATTCTCGACATGGATTGGCTTCATTCCTACTATGCCTCAGTCGACTGTAGAAACAAAATTTTCCAATTTTAGTTTTTGAATGAACCTATCTTAGAGTAGAGGGGTAGTACTTCAGCTCTTAGGAGTCAGCTTATTTCTTACCTTTGGATGAGAAAAATAATATCTAATAGTTGTGTTTACTATCTCATTTGAGTCCAGGACTCTAGTTCAAAAACCCATACTCTTGATTCAGTGTCAATAGCATGTGAATTCCTTGATGTGTTTCCCAAAGATCTTCTCAAAGTTTCTCCCAAAAGGAAAATTGATTTTAGAATTGATCTTCTCTAAGATACTCAGCCCATATCTATTCTTCCATACAGAATATCCCCAGCAGAACTTAGGGAGTTAAAAGAACAGTTGAAGGATCTCTTAGTTAAGGGATTTATTAGACCCAATGTGTCTCTATGGGGTGCACCATTTTTATTTGCGCGTAATAAAGATGGTTCTCTCAGAATGTGTATTGATTACTGTCGACTAAATAAAGTCATGGTTAAAAACAAGTACCTTCTTCCTGAATGGATGACTTGTTTGACCAACTTCAGGGTGCCATTTACTTCTCCAAGAAAGACCTCAGATTGGGCTATCATCAGCTCAGAGTCAGAGAATGTGACATCCCAAAAAAACCTTCAAAACTCGATATGGTCACTTTGAATTCTTAGTCATGTCCTTTGTTCTTACCAATGCCCCAACAGCTTTGATGGACTTGATGAATCGTGTGTTCAGCAGTACTTGGACATGTTCATCATAGTCTTCATAGATGACATTTTTTTGTACTCCCGCATTGAGCTTGATCATGCAGACTATCTCAAAATAGTGTTGTAGACTCTCAGAAACCATCAGCTATTTTCCAAATTTAGTAAGTACAAATTTTTTCTAAGGTCAGTATGTTTCCTTGGCCATAGCATTTTTGGTGATGGCATTAGAGTTGATCCTTAAAAGACTAACTCTCCATTAAATATTAGGAGTTTCTTGATCTTGGATGGCTATTACCGATAGTTTGTTGAGGTATTTTCATCTACTGCTTCTCCTATGTCCAGATTGACTCAGAAGAAAATAAAATTCGTGTGGTCAGATTCTTGTGAGAAGAGTTTTCAGGAGTTGAAGACTCAACTCACTACAGCTCTAGTTTTGACCCTACCAGATGGTTCAAATGGGTTTATGGTGTATTTTGATGCCTCCAGAGTTAGTTTAGGTGTGTTTTGATGCATAGAGGTTAGGTCATAGCCTACGCCTCTAGACAACGTAAGACCTATGAAAAGAGCTATCCTACTTATGATCTTGAGTTAGCAGCAGTAGTGTTTTCCTTAAAGATTTGGAGGCACTATTTGTATGGGGTTCACGCTGATGTGTTCACTGACCATAAGATCCTATAGTATGTGTTCTCTCAGAAAGATCTAAACCTCTATCAGAGAAGGTGGTTGGAGTTATTGAAAGACTGCAACATGAATATCTTGTATCATCCGGGTAAAGCCAATGTAGTGTTGTTGCTCTTAGTAGGATTTCTATGGGGAGTGTTGCTCATGTTTAGAACAGTAAGAAGAAGTTAGCTCAGGAAGTTTATCAGCTTTCCTGACTAGGTGTTCACTTAGTTGATTCATCAGAAGGTAGTGTATGGGTGCAGAGTAGCACAGAACCATCCCTAGTTTTCGAAGTGAAGGAAAAGCAGGATAGAGATCCTAGTCTAGTAAATTTGAAGGAATCAGTAAGAGATCAGAAGGTAGAGGTTTTATCCCAAGAGGGAGATGGTGTGTGTTGTGCTGTCAAGGTTGGCTATGTGTGCTAGGTGTAGATGACTTGAGGCAACAAATTCTTGCAGAGGTGCATGGCGCGCGCTACTCTATTTATCCTGGGGCCACTAAGATGTACCGTGATTTGTAGGAAATTTATTAGTGGAGTGGGATAAAGAGAGATATTGTAGATTTTATAGCTAAGTGCTTAGCATGTCAGGAGGTTAAAATTGAGCATCAGAAGCCTAGTGGGTCCATACAGGAGTTCAGTATTCCCACTTGGAAGTGGGAAGAAGTGAACATGGACTTTGTGACGGGTTTGGCTCGTAGCATATTTCAGTTTGGGTTATCATAGATAAGATAACCAAATCAGCTCTTTTCCTACCAGTCCATACCTCTTATTCATCCAAGGATTACGCCAAACTCTATATCAAGGAGTTGATCAGATTGCACGGTGTTCCTCTGTCCATTATCTCATATAGAGGTACCTAGTTCACCTCTCATTTCTGGAAGGCATTCCAAAAGGGTCTTGGTACCCGAGTTCACCTTAGTACAACCTTTCATCCTCAGACAGATGGTCAAGAAGAAAGGACCATTCAAACTTTAGAAGATATGTTGCGAGCGTGTGCGATTGACTTTAAAAGTAGTTGGGATGTCCACTTGCCTTTGATTGAATTCGCATATAACAACAGCTATCATTCCAATATTCAGATGGTTTCGTTTGAGGTGCTTTATGGTAGGAGATGCTGGTCTCTCATTAGTTGGTTTGAAGGGGGTGAGGCCGCAGTGGTACGGACTGACTTGGTATTTGATACCTTAGAGAAAGTTCAGTTGATCAATGAAAGGCTTAAGATAACTCAGAGCAAATAGAAATTTTATGCAGATGTACGCAGAAAGGATCTCAAGTTTGATATTGGTGATTTGTATATTTGAAAATCTCTCCTATGAAAGGAGTGAAAAGGTTTGGCAAAAAAGGGAAACTCAGTCCTCGATATGTTGGTCCTTACCAAATTCTCAGTCGTTTCAAAAAGGTAGCTTACAAGCTTGAGTTGCCTTAAGAATTAGCTTCAGCGTACCCAGTGTTCCATATCTTCTTGCTAATGAAATGGATTGGTGACCCAGCAGTCGCAGTACCTATAAAGGGCATAGATACTCAGAACAACCTCTCTTATGAAGAGATCCCAATCGAAATTCTTTATTATTAGATTCACAGACTGAGGAATAAAGCAGTCCCTCTAGTCAAAGTTCTTTGGCTGAATAAGTACATTGAGGGAGCTACTTAGGAAGCAGAAGTACATAAGCAAACCAAGTATCCTCACCTCTTCTCCGCAAACTCAGACTCAGCCCAAGGTAACAGTTTTTCTTTGAGTTACTCAGTCTCATGTTCAGATATAGCTACCAACATGGTATTAATTAATGTTTAATACTCATTCATGTATTCACAAATTAGATTAGTCATGTATCCATGCATAAGATATGCATATTTAGTATATAAACTTATCTTATCAGTAATCCAAGTCATGCCTTCATGAATCATGTTCAGCTATGTATACATGCATCAGATATGCATGTTCAGTATGATATTTCAGTATATCAGTAATCTTTGTTAGTCTCATTCAAGGGTAAATATTTCCAAGGGGGAGAAATTGTAAGACCCCGCAAAATTATAAGCTTAATTCAGTCCCTAAAAGCTTGCTTAGGGGTCCCAGACTTAGAAAATTCTAGCTAAGTATTCAGACTTGGTATTATTTTGGCCTTCATAAGTTAGAAACACTATTTCACTACCTCTATGACCTTAAAATCTAAATATTTAGGTTGATTCATGATAAGGAATGTCAGTAGGTGTTCCTAGATGAGTTTTGAATTTTTTGGACCTTATTTGAACCACGTTTGGGATCCAAAATAGTGTATCAACATGATCTCCACGTGGTATGTCATCCATCCCGTTGATCAATATTTTCCTTGGCTTCCAATGGAAATTCCAGTGATCCAACATAGATTCAATGCGGTGCATTGGTCATCACATCGATGCCAATGACATGGTGCGTCGGCGTGTGTGTCGATGGTTCAACTTTCAGTCTTTTAAGCCCATATCCAGAGGGGTAAATGGGTCTTTTCCCACCTTATATCATCCCCCAAGACATATCATTAAGCCATCCAAGAGGCAAAATATACTCATTCTCTTTAGAATTTATCAAGAACAAACCGTAGTTCATCACATTCAAAATCCAAGACTCAAGGTTTCTTCCATTTTTCTGCAAGAATTCACCAACTAAGGTATGTGAAGTGTTCATCCAAGGGTTCCTTCCACCCTTGGAGTTGAAGAAACTATTTTAAACTTCAAGTAGTTAGAATTTATGACTTTTATGATTTGAATTAAAGTGTATTCATGATTATTATTTGAATTATATTCTATTTCATGATTTATTATGCACTTCATGTGGAATTAGTTATTATGTCTCTAGATTCATATGAACCCATGTTAAACCCCTTAAAATTGTGAATTTGGAAGTGAACCATGATGTCCTCTTATTATATGCATATATTATGCTCACTAAGTGCTTGATGAATTGTTTATGTAAACAAATAAGGGAAAAAAATCATGTCATGCTAGCTTATGTGCAAGTTATACCATGCAAGTGTTTGATAAAATGTCTCTATAGATACATTATGAACAAGTGTACATTTTATGCTCTGGAAGATCATGTGATGCTTTACTTTTCTTGCTATTGAGTCCTGGGGGTATTTAATACCCAATAATTTAGCTGTTTACCTAGAGCCAGTGTCAGATACAGAATAATCTCAGTCATGTCATGATCAGTAGTACTCTCAATCAGTTACAGGACTCAGGAAAACTCAATAGACTCTATATCAGTCAAGTCCAGTTCAGTATTCAGTTCAGACCTTAGTATATTCAGTCAGTAAACAGAATTCAGTAGTATTCCGTCAGTCAACGAAACTTAGTGAACTCAGTTCAGTTTAGTTAGATAGTATAATCAGTAGCAGTCCAGTCAAGCTTAGTATGAACTAGGAAATCAGTTCAGTATTTATTCAGATAGGAGTAGGATTTAGCACCGAGTTAACCCGGGGATGGAGGCATTCCTACCATCAGAGGGTTTGACCCTTAGTAGCAATCCCTGCGTTATAGAACTAGGTAACCAGCGTAGGTTGAGTACCTTCCTACCATATATTATGAGAGTTGATACATCTTTGAGTTTTCCTGCCAGCGAGGATTGATGAAAGAGCTTTCTATCAGAGAGGGTTAACTCACAGCTTGTCTTTACTCATGGAACGGTATTGACACCCTTCTAAATGGGTTACAGGTTGGACCCCAATCTATGTAGAAAGTAGCATTTCGGTTAGATGATTACCTCCCGCAGTCTCAGTTTCAGATTCAGTCTCATTATAGAACTCAGTTCAGTTCTACAACTTCAGGACTGTCAGACACAGTCACTCAACTCAGTACGAAACTCAGTAAAGTTCCACAGAATCAAGACTGTCAGATACAATCATTCAGTTATCAGTAATTCAGTATCATTAGACTCAGATATCAGTTAAATCAATATTCAGACTCAGTATACAGTGTTATCACAATCTCAATTACAGCTACATATTCATGCATATACTCTCGTCCAGTTATACTCATGTCATTCAGTTAGTATTGTTCATTCATATGAACCCACGCATTTCAACCTATCTCACTTAGCGTACCGGTACCTTCAAAGTACTGACGCATACTTTACTTTTGCGCTATGATGTCTTATATCATAGGTTCAGACGCATGGGCTCCCGAGTACCCTTAGCAGTTCAGATCATCAGCAGTCAGAGTTAGTAGTGAGTCTTCATAGTTCGAGGGTAAGATTATTATTTTAGCATTTTAGTTTATTTCAGTAGTCGGAGTTTGTTGGGGACTTGTCCCATCAATTCTACATTTTAGATATTTTAGAGGCTTTTCAAACGAGTAATTTCAAACAGATGTATCAGCTTTGGTATTACTATACGGCAATTAGATTTATTTTAGTATTGAACCTTATGGCATGTTTTTTGCCTAATTTCCATAAATTTTGGTATTTTTATTATCAGTTATTGCAGCAGGTAACTACATGGATTAGCTTGTGGTCCTTTGAGATTATGAGCACAATGTGGCATACGGGGTACAGACTTAGGGCGTTACACTTTGCAGTAATTACCATAAGACATTTAGTCCTATTTTTCTTGGTACTATTGTTCATACTGTACTTTTTTAGATATTTATTTTTATAGTCCTATTCGTCATTTAGATGTTAAAAATGCTTTTCTACATGGTGTTTTTACTGAGGAATTCTTAATGAAAAAACCTACCATTTTTATTCATCTAGACTTTCCTTACTATGTCTACAAATGTAATGACCCTTCAGGTTGATTTCTATCTTTCCACTCATTTTCATCGTTTAAAGCTTTCCTGTAGATGCTTTAATTCATTTATGACTTGATAGAATTGAATGTTCAATTATCGAGCAGTTCGTTTATTTTTAGAGCCAAATCCCTATTTTGAAGCTTTCACTGGTTCAAGTTGGATATCAGACAAAAACTTCAGTCAAATGACTCCATATGTAAATTCTGACAGCTCCAACAGCTCCAGAGTAATGATTTTAGGTTTGGTGGACCCTTTGTTCAAGTCTCAAGGCTCCCAAACTCATTTTGGGCTATTGGTTGGAAGTTAAGAAAAATGGCAAGTAGGTGTGGGATCTACTTTTCATCAAAACAACCATCGATGGAAATTTTAACTGCGTTATTGAGTTTGGAACATCAAATTTAATAGGTTAGCATAGTCCGTTTGAATATACAGGATTCTGAATGAATCCCGAGGGTTTAGCAGAGACTTGAAATTTCTCTAAGTCTCAGTTGGTGCTGGTGCATCGCTTTCTCAATGCCTTTAGTTGCTTAACTGATCTGCCAAACCCCAAGCAAATATTGCTTAAGCAACACATTATGTCTCTTAAGTGAATGGCTTGTTAGTGGGGCACTATTACATAAGCATACAAGACATTTGCGCAGGCATCCAGATATCACGTAAGTGA
Source organism: Capsicum annuum (assembly GCF_002878395.1). NCBI lineage: Eukaryota > Viridiplantae > Streptophyta > Magnoliopsida > Solanales > Solanaceae > Capsicum > Capsicum annuum. The sequence continues at coordinate 103,825,593 of NC_061114.1, forward strand.
TCTACTAACCACATAAGAGGTAGGCATGCCAGAGAATAAGTATCGCTTAAGCGACCTGAAGTTTTCTTAAGCGATACTCGTGCACCTGGGAAGGGAATAAATACCCACTTAGCCTGTTTTTCACCATTTTCATCTATTCTCTAGAATCTTAAATCCTAAAAAGTGGGAAAGCTTGGGGGAAACATTTGTGGTAATTTTAAAGCTTAGGTGGAGATAATTTATACGTTTTTTCTTCAAATTTGTGGTAAGCTTTCATTAATTTCATGCTTAAATTCTCCATTCTTATCTAACATCCCTAAAATCTTAGTCACTTGATTTTAGCACCATTATAGCTCGAAGTTCAATCATTTTTTAGGGTAAAGGTTTCTTGATCATAGAGGGAGGTTTTGTTGGTTTTAAAAGTGCAATTCTATAAACGGGCCCCACATAGGATTTTCATGTAATTTTAGACTCAAATCACAATAGTGAAGTATGGATATCATAGTTCTCATTTTAATAAGTAGATTGTGATTTTGAAAGCATGGACCCTAGCAAAAGATTCTCAAAAAGGACAATCGATGGTTTAGCGGATTCTTTAGGCTTTTTTTTGGTGTTCAAATAGGCTAGGATTGCCTTTTTCATAGATTGACCTATCTCATAGTATGATTATGTTATTATGATAGATATGGGATGAGATTTAGGTGTTGGAGGTATGAATGAGAACATTTGGATTAGTTGAATTGTTTAGGCTATCTTAAAACTGTAATTTTGGCGAAATTAGCCTAGTTACTTATGTCTTAGGTGAATTTGGCTTCGTGGTTTAGGTTTTGAATGGAAATGTCTTGGTTGTTTAAGATTGGTAAGATTGTCTTAGTCACGCATGTTGGGGTGGTGTCAGGACCCAAATTCTCAGGTCTTAATGGTGCCTCCTATAACCTGCCAGTAGGCAAGACAAATCCATAGTCCAAAACGGCTAGTAACGAACTACCCAAATAAATAAAGGGAAGAATGCAGAATAGATAATGTAAAAGATCAATACATAATATAATTCCAAAACCTGGTGGTGTCAGTACAAGAGCTTCTAACATGAGAAGAATACAATAAGGCACTTAAATGAATACATGATACAACCATCTCTGAATACAACATAGAGATCAGTCTAGGTCATAAGATAGAGGAAAGTAGTACTTCGAACGTCAGGAGATCACTCTATGTCTCTGAATCATGGCTGCTCTGCATGATACGCACAACACCGACGATAACCCGTACTATGATTTGCAGGCTGCAGAAGTATAGTATGAATACCAAAATGTGGTACTCAGTATGCAACTGCCAATTGAGTTCAAAAGATAATGCAGATATATATAACATAAAAAATAGAATGAAAACTACACCCTAAAGTCCAGCAATCAAATAATAAAGCTAGTGAGGTAATTAGGATAAACTATTCTATTCCAGCCATACTAAGAGATTTCAACACTATACCGTATATCACCAACCAATATACAAAATAAAGGCAAAAGAAAGATGTATATAACAGTACACAAAGTAAAAAAAACTGAATATACAATCAAAATAAATAAAGGAAGGAAAGGATATACGGTAATACCATCGCTACATATAGCTAAATATACCTATATATATATAGGTCGACTCGAAGTACAGCCTAAATCGTTATATCCTTACTTTAAGACCTCATAATCCTAGTAGGATGTAGTAGTAATATACTCAGGGTTTCTAATCCATTCATCTAATCATGAGATAATCACGAATAAAGATGTGCTCATAAAATAAAGGGGACAAAATCATACCTCAAATCTCAATACCGTACCATTACCTAGCTTGCCAAAAACTATCCATAACAATAATCATCATAATAATATGAACAATAGTAAGGACAACGCGAGAAATTGGCTATCCCAGATAAACAATACCTAGCTGAGCCTTTCACGAACCCCCACTACCTCAGCATCAGAAGGTTTAATCAACATATGAAACGCCATAGTTTTACTCATTAACCATACCTATGCAACCCTTCATAAGGCTGATAGATATAGGTGCATACTGATGATAGTCAATGCGCATGCAAGAAGAGTGTCCAAAAATACAATCTGTAAAACCATAAGTAACCCAGGTCATCACACAGCCTTCATAATAATGATATGATACACAAGGTCATTGCACAACCTCCAAATCGTTGCACAATCTATATGATAATGATGTGATACTTAAGCTCGTTATCTCCAGACCATCGCACAGCCTATACAGTAATAATATGATACACGAGGTCATCGCACAACCCCAGTCCATCACATAACCTATACAATAATTATGTGATTCACGAGGTCATTGCACAACCCCAGTACATCGTACAACCTATATAATAATTATGTGATACACGAGGTGGCTGGACAACCCCAGGCTGACACGTAGCCTACATAATAAAAATGATCAAAAACCCTTTTCTCAAAAATAAACTTCGAGGCTAAATCAGTATAAAAGTTTAGAAATGACCAGAATCTCTCACGGTCGATGTAATTAGCAGCATCAAAATCATAGATTGAAAACAATCTCAACCAAATATTTAAAACACCATTTAAAATCTCAATGCACAAAAATCACCATTAAGGTGGTAAGATTCCCATTGTGAAGAAATCCATTTAAAAAAGAAAGAAGTGGGGTTTAATCCCTTTTTAGAAAAAATAGCAGCAAAATCATAATTTAGTTGGAATCGTACCATTTTCCATTTAAAAATCATGAATATACCAAATCTATGCATGCCATCACCAGTATTCACACAATGAAATGATAAACATTAACATCTATATAAACTATGGACACATCCTTCAAAGGATAATCACTTCCTGAAATCCAACTATTATCATAACACAACCTTAGGCCCAATAATGTGTCTGAAATAATTACAACATCACAATCACACCTTAGGCCCAAATAAATACGCGAAACTCATATCTATAATCATATCCATAAACTATAGCATATCCATGAGGCATAACATATCTATAGGCCAAACATCATAAACCGGGGAATAACCATCACCATTTATCAAGTCACGAGGTAAACTCATTTAAAGGCTCATTAGCCTCAACCATGCCTAACATCCGTAAGTAAGTCCTCAACGGCTAACACAAGTCTTGGCCTAAGTGGTCTAGAGGAACCCTCTTCTAATCCTCAAAACATCAATAATCAAGACTAATCCATGGTGTTCTACCCATAATCAACCTTAACATTCATATTCACATGCAATATATAAAACACATCATCTTGTGAAGAAAGTAGATAGAAGCCTATTTCGAAGCTGAACTACAAACCTTTGAATCGTTCATCAAATGTCCATCTTTACTGCACAATTTCCAAAATGCTATCATGCTATAATAATTGTAATCGACTCATCAACACGAGAATAATGATACCTATATTGCACCATTGTGCTTTGGCTTAAAAAACAACACCAAAAACCCCAAGTGGATCCCACTTACGAAAATCATATTTTCGTGGTCAACCTAATGTTCAACATCATCAAGGAATCATAACCCTCAAGAATGGGTGAAAACCAAGCTTATTTGGGGCAAAAATCAAGCCCTCAAGCTATTTGACGTTTTGGGTTATGAACCAAGAATTTCACTAAGAAAGGGATAAAATCTTACCTTAAATCCAAAGATATTCGCGATAATAGAAGTTAATCAAGCTCCCAAGTCACTCCCAAGACTCAATTTTGAGTTATCATACTCATTAGGACTTTTTCTCTTGGGAGAATGGGTGGAAATAGGCAATTTTACAACCTAGGCGCCCTATTTTTATTGGCCCACCAGGTATCCAGGTGTTGCTATTGCACACTTAGGGGTTGCAATCTCACTATTTGACTCAGGAGCATATATTACTATTCCAATTATCCTATGTACGGTCACACTATCCTCTCCAACACCAGATATTAGCTAAAACTTTGAAAAATTTCTAATTTCTGCTAAGGACTCAAGATTTATTCGGACTCTGATTTATGCAAATGAACTATGTAACAACATATAATTCGACATTCCAGATGCGATGGCGAAGTCAGATTTCTATTTTCAATCATTTCAACCAAATATGAGTCCCACACCTAAATTTTCAACTTTCTAACCAATAGGTCAAAATAAGCTCGGGTGCATCGTGACCCAAACCAAAGGTCTACCTCACCTAAAATCAATATTCCAGAGCTACTGACATAGTTAGAATTTTCATTCGAGATCATTTCACAAAAGATTTTGCCCGGTGGCTATTTGGAACCAGCAAAGACTTCAAAATAGGGAATTTACTCTAAAAAACAAACAAACTGTCCAGTAACTGAACTGTTAGTCCCAGCAAGTCATAAATAACTTAGGGCAGAGAACTTTTATCCCCAAAAGTCAACAGATAGTAAGATCTCAAAAGCTTGAAAGGATGAGGTACCAGGCCTACATGCTCTAAGTATGACTTCCCAAGTAACACATACGAAAAGTGAACACTTTTGAGGGATTTTTTCACAAGTACCCTATTTCAACCTGCACGTCACTTCACTCCCAATAGCAAGAACTCAATTTCAATCATCAGTTGACCTCCAACTGAACAAAAAGGATGATGCACACAAATATAAACCACAACACATAGATACCATCTCAATATTCGCCCCAATCAACAAAGGCTTATCTGAGTTGAAACCAACCCAAGACATGAGACATACCATGGATTGTAAATCAAAATATAACCTTCCTTTACCATTTAGCACCTGTTATCAACTCCAAACTAGGAGGAAAATTACCTAATTGAAAGTCCATATGACAAACCGAGAATAAGTCTACAAGGCTCTATCTAGGCACACCAATGGAGATAATCAAGGATACAATCAATACCAATGCTACAACTAGACGAGATGGTAATTAAAATTGAAATCCAGAAGATCATGGCATAACTACGCATCACAAAATGATCCGCTCTAAGGGGTCTCAGCAATTGAGAATAAATCCACACTGAACCCAACTCACTCAAGTATATTACTCCCACTAGGTATGTTATTAAAATTCCTAAAGAAAATTACAGACTTGTGGTCAAAGTTGAAGGAACCAATATCAGGTTCATGGGCCACCATACCCTTATCAACTATAATTTAACTGAAGTCGAAAAGACCGAATAGGTAACCATGGAGTAGGCTCAACCAACCTATAAATGAAATTTAAACTGAGACAAATCTAAAATAAAGGCTTCACACAAGCTCTAAACGTCCAATATGAAATCTTAATCACCAAGGTTATATCGCTCGATCTTAACCATCCAAACCAAACCTGAACACGGGTAGGCATTCATACTTTAAATCTATCATAACTTTCAAATCGCCATTCCAAGACATCAAGTCAAAAATCAAGCCAATAAGTCTATATTAATGCCAACTACTCAAATCAAATTTCGTATCCAAATCTAACATATCCAAGTAAATCATACTGAGACAAAATAGAGAAATAGCATAAGAATGAAATCAACATAGGGATAAAACATCAACTAAAAACACAACAAACAACTCTAGATCAGCTGAAAGGCATGTGATATATCCACAAAATAGAAATCATGTTGAAGGGTAAATCACCGACCAAAAATGTAAATAACTCACGCCATATCTGCAGGAGGGAATGGACTATCAAAACATGCTCAAAACTGCGCAAGTCTACAAACCACACTAGTAAAGGCAACAACTCTAGCAACTCAAAGATATGTAACTTAAGCTGGAAACTAACCAATCTAATACTCCATCTCAATAAGGAATATCGATAGACATATATCATCAAGGAGAAAAACTCAACCAAGTTTCAATAGGATGAACAAAATCTAAAATGGGGATTTCCTAAATCCACCCCAAGTAGGACAATCATAAATCAAACAAACCATGAATTACCTTGATGAGCAAGAAAATAGCCATCTAGATTCCAATGCCAATGTCAAAACTACTATCGAAAACAAACCATACAACTTAAGATAAGGAACTTTTGATACCCAACTCAAGAAGCGATCACAGGAAAGACCACCTGCCTCTAACTTTCTAACTCGATTTTAGATAAAATCATATCACAGCAAGAAAGGAGCATCCAATCTCTACACCAATAACAAGTGCAAACCATCACAAAGAGTTGAATCCAACAAACTAAAGGATGAATCCAGGACCTCTCGATATCAATATCAAAATCACTATCGAGCAATGAAATAAAAACAAATGAAAAATGGATATAAAGTTGGTCAAGCTTAAAAATAGGCTATATAAAAAGAATAGCAAAAATAATAACCTTCGTAACTTAGGAGGTAAGCCTAAGAATCCCAAACTCAACAACAGGCAGTATAACTAAATTGCTAACTCTAGAGTCATACAGAACCACAGAAGGTTAACTTATCTTTGATACCACAATTAACTTTAAAATCAATCTAACACAGCCAACACAAAAGGGAAAACAATCAACCTCACCTCGCTACAGGGAAGAAATTATCAAATCATGTTATATCTACTCAAACCATCAAATAAGAACCACAAGGAATGGAATGCAAACTAGATTGCACAAGTCTAAATAGCTACCTAGTGAGGATCAATTTCATCAAATGATATCAATAACAATAGCAATATAAAGATCAACATAATAAATAGTTGGTACTAAAATAAACATTGATAGCAAATACCATTCAAGGGCTACACATAGAAATTTTATGAAGTTGAAATACCCAATAGTGTATGGAATTATGAATTCTTTGGTGTTTTCCTTCTTCTCCACTAAAGAAATAGGCGTTATTTCACTATAATGGTGCAAATTGTCAGCAAGTTCAAAACTCACTGTCCTCTTCTTAGTTGCCAAATCCTTCATAAAATTCATTTCACTTGGCATTTGTTCAAGTGCCTCAACTAGAGTGATATTCATCATTAACTTGTTCAACATAGAAATAAATTTATAGTACTTTCCTTTTTTGGCTTTTCTATTCAGTATTTACAGAAAATAAGGAGAAGGTTGTGGAATGAGAGTCAATACTTTTGGTTCCCCCTATCCTTTCTCCTTATTTTCTTAGCCTCATTAAGCATTTTTCTAACACAGACTCATGAATGCCCCACCATAGATAGTGTTGGATAGAGCCTTGATACTTGAATTCAAGGCTCTGCGGAAGATCTCAAGCACATTTCTACCAGTCATCCTATGATATGGACATTGATATCGCCCAAACTACACCTCAAATTAAAGATAAAATAGCCGATACAAAATATACTAACCCAACTTAGTTTGGGGTCGAACCCACAGGGAATATGTGACCTGTCTCTCAAGTTTGTTATAGTCAACAGGCAGTATAGAAAAGTAAATAGAGGGATTATAATTGTAATCTGTGAAATGTAACAATCAGATACAAACACTAGGCTTGTATTTCCCCTAGCTTTTAACTCTGTAGGTTTATCATACTCAATTCAACTATCAAACTATAGTTCATGTAGAATCTGGCAAGTTAGGTATCACCAACAACCTTTCGACACACTTTGGTGAATTTTACTTATCTCTTCTCGATCTTAGAGTGTGCCTTACTAACCCTTGCCCTAGACCCTAGTTTCAACTATATTCTCTCAGTATCAAGTTGGTTAGATGAAGACAAATATTTTAAGTAGATAAAGATGATAAGCTTATTTTGATAATTAACTCCAAATCACTCTAGTGATCTTCTTTTCCCAATCTCTACCTCCCTCTCAGGACTATAGTAAATACAGATGAGATCCTAATATTTGTAACCATTAAGAAATCAATAAATGTGAAAAAAAAACAAAATACATACACCAACAATAATCTAGAAGGATTTAAAAATTCCCCTTCTTCATCAATTAGCCAGGGTTCCTATAACCCTAGCTAAGGATATTAACCACTCATCATTGTGAAACAATCAATAGGATTTATACTTTAAAGTATTAATTTAATATCATAATGATTAACAAATAAGAACCAACGTCTTGAATTGAATAATCAACCAAAATCAAGAACAAAGCAATTCCAAGATCAAAATTGAATCTTACAATCAAATATATGTTTGTAAGTAATAAAAGTGTATAAACTAACTAAAAAATATCAAAAGAATATTTATAGAGTACAAGGAAATCCTAGAAAATCAATCCAAAATAATTAAGGAAAATCAAAGTTAGTGACCACCTACGGGGCGTAGGTAGCACCTATGGGGCATAGGTTGTCCCACATAGTTGACCAGAGCCAAATAATTCTAAGAGCTTCTCTAAACTTCAACCCTTTATGACACCTATGGACCCATTGGTGGTCTAGCGTAGGTTACAATCCAAAATCTTTAACTTTTGAATCTCTGAATTTCAACTTTCTAGCATTTACTCTGATACCTACTCCACGTATGTAGTACCTATAGGGCATAAGTACCCACGCGATAGTCCAAAATCATCAATTTTCTCATATTTTCTCCTTTTCTACTCCAAAACCTTGTTTCCTACAAAACACAACGCAAAACACATCATATCTCACAAAAAGACCTAAGTAACTATCATATTTTTATCATTTTAAGCATTGAAAGTGCTATGAAACCATAGCACATCAACACCCTCAACTTAGAATATTTGCATGTCCTCAAGTAACATTACACAACAAACAAAATAATGATACGTAACTAGGAGAAACCTAAGCTATCTACGACAGTAAATATCAACTTTTAAGCTCAAAACACTACCCCCTCTTATTTTATCACTTCAAAACTAACTGTTTGTATTAATGAAGCACAATAATGTGATACAAGAAAATCAAGATATGACATTATGTTAGCAACAAAAAACTATGGATATGTATAAGTTATACTACCTAAACAAGTAATCATATAGAAACACAGCCTAAGTGCCCTCACATTAAAAAAGTCCCAATCACTTCTATGAAATCATGCATATCAATGTAGGGACGCATCAAGAGACACTCACACTTACAAGGAAGTTCCAATCAGTGTGCATCAAATACGACTTGCCCTTATTTTCTTTACCTTAGTTTACAGACAGTCGGCTTAGGATGACTTAACTCGGCTTGTAATGTAGGCTTGGAGGCAGGTATGGTACATCTTGACATTTTTAGTGACTAAGCATCCTCAACACTCACTTAGTTTGGGGTACACTTATCAACCAATTTCTTTTATTCTACCTTTATTTCTCCTTTTTTATTCTTTTATTGCACATTTAGGTTGGGTCTGGTTTCTTTTATTCCTTTTTTTCAACTTTTTCTTTTTTTTCAGCTTTTCTACCACACCCAACCCTACTTTCTTTTCTCTTATTTCCCATTTGTCATACCTACTTCACATTGCACACCCCTTATGATAGCCACCCTCAACTTAGGCAATTTTCTTGAGTTGAGGTGCGCAATGTCCAAGAAGGACCAGAAAAATAGGTTCATTATACAGAAATGGGACATAGAAGTTTTGCCAAACGTTGAGTGCAATAAATCAAAATGTAAAACATGTGTGGAATCAAAGTATGCTAAGCATCTATATAAGTCCATTGAAAGGAATTCCAATCCCTTAGACTTAATACACACTGACATTTATGATATGAAGTCAACACCATCTTATGATGGAAAAAAGTATTATATAACTTTTATTGACGGTTGCACTAGATATTGTTATTTTTATTTTCTATACTGTAAGATGAAGCAATAGATACATTTAAGCAATATAAAACAGAAGTTAAAAATTATTTAGAGAAAGAGATTAAAATGATAAGAAGTGATAGAGGTAGATAATATGAATCTCCCTTTGCTAAAATATGTGTAGAAAGTGGAATTTTCTATCAAACGATATCCCCGTATTCACCTCAATCTAATGGAATTACAGAAAGGAAAAATCAAACTTTAAAGGAAATGATGAATGCCTTAATTATAAGTTTAGGCTTACCATAAAACTTATGGGGGAAAGCTATCCTTACAGCTAACCGAATACTCAATAGAGTGCCCCGTAGTAAGACACAATCAATTCCATATGAAAAATAGAAAGGGAAGAAACCCAACTTGAAATATTTCAAAGTGTAGGGGTGTCTAGCAAAAGTTTATGTTCCTATGCTTAAAAGGGTAAAGGTAGGACCTAAGGCAGTAGACTGCGTGTTCATAAGATATGCTAAAAGTAGTAAAGCATGTCAGTTTTTGGTTCATAATCCAAATATTGGGATATTAATAAAAATACGATAATTAAATTAGATAATGCTGAATTCTTTAAACATATTTATCCATACAAAACTAGACACAAACAGTCTAGTAGGGGTCTAAATGACCTCGAGATGAACCAAGTGAGGATGTACATAATGATGAAAATACAAAACGTAATACAAGTCAAAGAACGCCAACTTTATTTAGATCGGACATTGTAACGTTTCTCTTAGAAAATGAGCCTCAAATATATAAAGAAGAGATGTCGTCTTCAGACTCATCCTATTAGAAAGAGGTAGTCAATAGTGAGATTGATTCAATCTTAAGCAACCATACATGGGAGTTAGTTGATCTTTCTCCAGGAAATAAACTTTTAGATTCTAAATAGATCTTCAAAAGTAAAATAAAAGCGGATGGTACTATTGACAAATACAAGGCAAGACTTGTATTAAAAGGCTTCAAATAGAAAGAAGGCCTTGATTAATTTGATATATACTCGCTAGTAACAAGAATATCAATTCGGATATTAATTTCCTTGGCGGCGGTATATGATCTTGAAATCCATCAAATAGATGTGAAAATAGCATTCCTAAATGGAGAATTGGAGGATGAAATTTACATGGAACAACCCAAGGGTTTTGTGGTTCCTGGTAAAGAAAATAAGGTGCGCAAACTTGTTAAGTCACTTTATGGACTAAAATAAGAACCTAAATAATGGCATGCAAAGTTTGACCAAACCATGTTGTCAAACGGATTTAAGATAAATGAATGTGATAAATATGTTTACATTAAAGACACTGTAAATTTGAAGGTCATTATTTTTTGCATGTGGATGATATATTGATCATTAGTAGAGACATTTCTGACATAAATGCTACGAAATGAATGCTTGAGAGTGAGTTTGATATGAAAGACCTTGGAGTTGTGGATGTGAACTTAGGAATAAGAATCCATAGAACTCCATAAGGGTTGGCATTGTCACAGTCTCATTACATTAAAAGGGTACTTGATAAATTCAAGTATTTGGAATGTGATATTGCCAAGACTTCATTGGACATGAGCTTTGCACTTCAAAAGAATAAAGGTGAAAGTGACTCACAATTGGAATACGCAAGAGTGTTGGGATGTTTAATGTATATCATGAATTGTATATGGTCAGACATAGCATGTGCTATTAGTAAGTTGAGTCAGTACATGAGTAATCCCAATAAAATTCATTGGATGGAAATGAAAAGAGTTTTGGGGTATCTTAAATACACTTAAGACTATGCTTTGCATTATAATAAATATATCATGGTAATTGAAGAATATAGTAATGCAAATTGGATCACCAAATCGAATGAAGTAAAATCCATGAGTGGATATGTATTTACTATAGGTGGAGGAGCATTCGCTTGGAAATCATCCAAACAGATATGTATAGCTCGCTCTATAATGAAATTAGAATTTATCGCATTAGATAAAGCTGGTGAAGAAACAAAATGGATTCAAAACTTCTTGGAAGATATTCCTTATTTACCTAAACCATTGGCACTAGTATATATACACTGTGCTAGTCAAGCAACAATAGGTAGGACAGGGAGCATAATGTATAATGTAAATCTCGTTACATAAAGTAGAGACATAATACCAATACAAAACTTCTCTATAGTGGAATTATCACTGTTAACTATGTAAAGTCAAAGTATAATCTATCAGATCCACTTACAAAAGACCAATCTAGAGAGGGAGTTGAGAGAACATCTAACGGAATGGGTTTACGACCTAGGAAAAGTTAGCATGGCAGTAACTCTGCCTAGTAGACTGGAGATCCCAAGAGCTAGGTTCAAAGACATCAAACAGATTTATGTCTAACATGTTCAACATTGACAATATACCCAATCCATTCTCATGATGTAGACAATGTCTAATAAACAAGGATAAGACTTATGGTCTAAAGTATTTTAATGATTATCTAAATTTAGAAGATTTGACCAAATAGTTTAATCTATAGTATTGAATATTTATAAATTACCTATGTGAGGGCGAAGTGGAAGCTACTTTAATGAGAATGTTAGTAAAGGCCTATTCTCAAAGCTCTCATGAAACTGGGACGTGTTCATGGATGAAACAAACAAAACTATGAGAACCATAAATGGTAAAAGGCTAGTTGTATGGCATGTGTTTTCTATGTCTACATTAAAGCTCGAAGGTTTAAAGATATCAAATCTACCGATTGATCGAGTGCATATGATACATGTTCATTACGAAAATTTCAGAGGAAAACCCACTTATCTAGATGCAATTAGTGCATCTAGTCTTTTCTTGATGATCACATACTTGTTCATAAAGTTTTATAATGAATAGTCATTTCCCATTCATATAGGGGATTGTTGGTTTCAATTAAAAAATGTGAATTAGAAATGGAGGAAATTAAGTGGAGGGAAAAAAGAGATAACACTTAAAAAGAAAAGTGTACTCAAATATAAGGAAACTCTACTAATTCTCCCAGATTAGTGGGAGAATGAAACTTTCATGTGTTTATATTAAGAAACAAAAAATCCACATAGTAAGTGAGGAAAGAACAAAGAGATGGCTCGCGCCATCGTCATCGTCGCTTGCTCGGCTTGGCTTAAGCTTTGGATTTGGATTTGGATTAGACAAATGATCGATTAATGAGATTAATCTTTTTGGACAAAATTTATTTGAAACTTGGGAAGTAATCCAGTTTGAAAATCCAAAGTAAAAAATGCAACAGTTTTTCCTCTCCATTAACGCATGTATGTTTTTGCATGCAGAAACACAGAAAGTTGCTTCGAAGTGACACAACTCTTCGAGGAAATAACACACTATTTTGGAAAAAGGGATGACTATTCATATGGTTGTGACTATTCAAAAAAATATACAATGATTCAAATGGATAGGCATGACTATTCCAAAGGATGCACCTTTCTGAATGAACCATTGCCTCCTTTCCGAAGGGGCACTTCATGGCTATATAAACCTATATTTTTTCACAAGTTTAGTATGAATTTTTTTTCACTTGAAAAACATTTCTTTGATTCTAAAATACTCTGTGTGATCATCTCCCGTTGAGTGTCCTGGTTGTGAAGCCATTTTATCTTGGGAGAAAAATTCGGCAACCTCGGGTACTTGAGGGGAATTATTTTCTTAAAGACACTCCGTGAATTTGGAGGACTTGGATTACTCTGTTTCATATTGTTTCTTAATAAACTAACACACTTCTTTGATAGTTTATATTGAACTTGTGTTGAAAGTATTGGAAAACTTCATAAGTTTGTGTTGAAGTTGTTTTACTAAAATACAGATTGTGTACCCAAAACAACATATAGAAAGATAATTATCAGTTACTCACATATTGCAAATTTTATGGTAAGGAGGGTAAATCAAATAATACTTCCAAAAGAATAAAACTAGAGAAATAATACAGATTGAGCGAAGCAAATTCTAATATTACCCGAGAAGGTAAACGAAATACCATATGATGAGCTTAGTTTCAAAACTGAAATATTTAAGCAAACCTTTGGATTAAAAATTAAATAATTGATTTAGTTGAGGGAGCATTAGGAAGGGAAGATAATCGGGAACATGACATAGGAGTTTCTGAAGATTCAGTTGTTGTTTTTCTCGAGTTTAGTGAAATTTGTAGTTTTCAACAAAAAATTTAAACACATGTTCAAATAAGCATATGAATGATGAAATAAAGTTTAAACTCTGTATTTTCAACTTTGAACTTTTCTCAATAAATTCAACCCAACTTGTGAACGTCAACAAAATAAAGTTCAAACTATTTTCTGAAAAATAACAAAACCATTTGTTAAGAACTTCAACACAAGTTCAACCAACTTAGGAACTATCGAAATAAAGTTTCAAGTACTTCAAACACAAGTTCAAATTATTGAATAACTATCAATAGAAATTTTAAACTATTTCTTAAAAAAATAGTAAAACCAACTTTAAGAGAAAAAGATGAAACAGAAAGATTCAGGTCCACCGAATTCACGTTGTGTCCTTAAGAAAATTATTCTCCTTAAGTACCCGAGGCTATAAAATATATCCTTTCAAGATAAAAATGAATCACTTTAATAGAATAGCAGTATCTTAAATTCTGTCGAATTATGAACACATTCAATGGCAGTAAATCACACTAGAGTTTTTTTTTAAGAAATGAGAGTGTTTTTCTTCAAAAATTTCATTTCTATACCTGAGAAAAAATTCTGGTATTTATATCCATCAAGGTTCTGCTTCATGAAGAAAAGCAATGGTTCGAAAAGATGCACCCCTTCATAAAGGTACAACTCTTCAGAAAAATCACAACCCTTTGAAAAGGTCATAACCATTCTTCAATCTGAAGATGTGCCTATTCAAATTACATCTTTTCTCTTAGTGTCTTTCCAAAAAAAATACGTATTCATTTTTCATTCACACCTCTTAAAAACCCAACAATCCCCCATATGAATGGAAAATGGCTATTTTATAAAAAAATTATGGACAAGTGTATGATTTACAAGAAAAGACTAGATGCATTTGGATAAATGGGTGTTCCTTTGAACTTTTCATAGTGAGCATGTATCGGATGCACTTGATCAATCAGTAGATTTGATATCTTTGAATCATCAAACTTTAATGTTCACTTAGACATCACAAGTCATACAATCAGCCTTTTATCATTTATGGTTCTCACAGTTTTATTCATTTTAGCCATGAACACATCCCAATTTCATGAGACCGTAGAGTATAGGACTTACTAGCATTCTCATTGAAGTAGTTTCCAATTCACCCTCATGTAGGTGATTTCTAAATGATTAATCCTATTGATCAAATTATTTGGTCAAATCTCTCAAAATTAAAAAACATTAAAAAGCTTCAAACTATAAGCTTTATCCTTGTTCTCTAAACATTATCTTTATCATGAGAATGATTTAAGTATACTGACAATGTTGAACTGTTAGCACAACTTATGGAGTTTTATGGATTCTTATCCCTAAGATTGCATCCACAACTCCAAGGACTTTTAATCAAACTTACTCTCAAGCATTCGTTTCATAGAATTTACGTTAGAAATGACTCTACTGGTGATCAACCTATTATCCACATACAAACAAATAATGACTTTGTGATTTGGAGTGTCTTTAATGTAAACATATTTATCACATTCATTTATCTTAGAGCCATTTGCCAATATGATTTGGTCAAACTTTGAATGCCATTATTTATGTACTTGTTTTATTCCATAAAGTGACTTAACAAGTTTGAATACTTTCTTTTCTTGACCAGGAACCACAAAACCCTCAGATTATTTCATGTAAATTTTTTCATCCAATTCTCCATTTAGGAATGTTGTTTTCACATCCATTTGATGGATTTTAAGACCATATACCACCGCTAAAGTAACTAACATCCAAATGGATGTTATCCTTCTTACAGGTGAGTATGTATCAAAATTATCAAGTCCTTCTTTTTTGTCTAAAGCCTTTCACTACAAGTCATGCTTTGTATTTGTCAATAGTGCCATCAGCTTTTATTTTCTTTTTGAAGATTCATTTAAAACCAAAAGGTTTATTTACTGGAGGAAGATGAACCAACTTTCAAGTATGGTTGCTCTAGATTTAATCAATCTCACTATTGACTGCCTCTTTTCAAAAGGAAGCGTCCGAAGATGACATCGCTTCTTTAAACGTTTGAGGCTCATTTTTATAAAGAAATATTATAAAATCTTATCCAAATGACCTTGATGTTTTTTGACATGTAATATGTCTTGGATTCTCATCTTTAAGTATATTCTCATTTGATTCATCTTGAGGTCATTTAGATCCTCCGCTAGACTACTCATGTCCAGTTTTATATGAATAAATATGCTTAAAGAACTCAATATTATCTGATTCAATTACCGTATTTTCATTGATATCCGGATATTTGGATTTATAAACCAAAAATCGATATGATTTACTATTTTTATCACATCCAATGAACATGTCGTCTACAGTCTTAGGTCTTATTTTTACCCTCTTAGACATAGGAACTTAGAATTTCGCTAGACACCCTCACACTTTAAAATATTTCAAGTTGAGTTTTCTTCCTTTTCATTTTTCATATGGAATTGAATGTATTTTACTATGGGGCACTCTATTGAGTATTCTATTAGCTATAAGGATAGCTTTCACCCCTCACCCCCTTCCCAAGTTTTGCAGTAAATTCAAACTTGTGAGTAAGGTATTTATCATTTTCTTTAATATTTAATTTTTTCTTTCCTCAATCCCATTTGATTGGGGTGAATACGGACGGGGCAGTAGTTTGATGAGAAATTCCATTTTCTACACATATCTACACAAAAGAAGATTCATACTCTCCACCCATATCACTTCATATCATTTTGATTTTTTTATCCAATTTCAAATTCTATACTCTCTCCATTTAAAAAAAATGACCTAGTTTGACTTGACATGGAGTTTAAGAAAATAAAGAAGACTTTTGAATCTTGTGGTATTAAATTAAAGATATGTCAAATGTACCAAAATGCCCTTCAATGTTGTGGTCTTAAACATGTCACGTGGAAAGTTAAAATTAAAAAGTTCCTAAAAAGTGAAAGAGGTCATTTTTTTTTAAACGGACTAAAAAGGAAAGTAGATCATTCTTTTTAAAAAGAAGGGAGTATTATATTGCCTAAACACGTATAATGATTCATCTTTACCATTTAGAAAATAAACATAAAAATATCTAGTGCAATTGTCAATAAAAGTTATAAAATAATTTTTTTTACCATGAGATAGTGTTGACTTCATATCACAAATGTCTGTGTGGGTTAAATCTAAGGAATTGGAATTTCTTTCAACAGACTTATACATATGATTCAATACTTCGATTCCACACACATTTGATACTTTGATTCATTACATTTAAAGTTCGGCGAAACATCTAAGTTAATCAGTTTTTGTAAAATTTTGTAATTGACATGTCCTAAACGTTCGTTCCACAATTCTTTTGACTCAAGCAAGTAATAAAAAGCCTCAACTTTCTTTATTTTAACAGTCATTATATCAAGTTTGAAAAGGCCCTTATTGAGGTATACCTTTCCTACTTATGTTTCATTCTTGCTTATTACAACTTTCTCTGAAATAAATACACACTTAAACTCGATTTTAACAAGAAGAGTTATCGATACTAAGTTTTTCCTAATAGTAGAAACATGCAGAACATTGTTGAGAGTCAACATATTATTGGAAGTCATTTTTAGGAATGTCTTCCCACTTTCTTCAATCTTTATTGTTACATTATTTCCATAAAGATCACTTTTTGGGGACCAATGATATCATAAGTAGGAAAAACTTTTTGTCTGCAAAAACATGTCTAGTGGATCATAAATCAAACCATCATTCATTTGGATATCTAACTAGATTTCTTTCAGTGATCATAGCACACGGATTTTCAATCTTTACAATTATTTTCATCATATTTATCTGATCTCTTTTTGTGTTCTTATTCAGAACTTGATTATTTAGAGATTTGTGGCCAACATCACTACAATTGTAGCACTTTCTTTTGAACGTTTTCTTGTCTTGCTCTTTCTATTATCCAGAAGACTTATTCATCTTTTTATTATTTGGAGCATCATCCTTAACAGGATTCACAACCATCAATGATGATTTCTTATTCAACTCATTATCCTCTTCTATCTTGGGATGACTTCACAAGATCCTTCAAACCGAATAATTGATTTTTAATCATTATTTTTTATGGAATATATGGATCTATACTTGTGAACATTTTTATTTCAAGTTTGATCAGCCAAAATGATATCATTTGCTGCCATTCTTTAAAGTTCACACCAAAATATTTTTTTTGATTTCTCTATCATTTTCATTACTAGGGCAATATCTAAACGACTTAATGAGGCAACATTGATTTCCGTTGGAACAACACCATTCATAATTGAATTAATTTGTTGTTCAGTTTCATTAGTCATTTTCTTGTCAATCTTTGACATACACTTTAGTATTTCAGAATAATAATAATAAAAACTTTAATTTGTAACCAACTTGTTTCTATCCAATGATGAAGTTTTTATATCTTTAAATCATCAACGAAATGAACTTTGAAACCTGACAAAGTTTTTATGACTTCACATCATAATCAAATTCAAACAGAGTAAAAATTCATAGGTTTTAAACTCCAAAAACCAACACAGAGAGTTTACCAAATCAGTGAAGTTTTTCTATTCTTCAAACCGAATTTCCACATTGATTTCTCAGTAAAGTTTTATATTCTTCTAACCAAGGGAGTAGAAATCAAAAGATTTTAGTCTCTACAAAATCAAACCTAATACAGATTAATCAAGTACTTGATTTATAAATGGTGAATTTTTTTTCTATCACCAAACAAGCATAAAAAATAATTACTTTTTCCACTAATTTCTTTATTAAGATTGTTGTTTTTCTCGAATTTATTAAAATCTATTTTTTTCAACAAAAACTTCAAACACGTGTTCAAATAATCATATGAACAATCAAATGAAGTTTAAACTCTGTATTTTCAACTTTTAACTTTTAACAATAAGTTCAACTCAACTAATGAATATGAACAAATTGAAGTTCAAATTATTTTCTGAAAAAAGCAAAACTAAATGTTATGAACTTCAACACAAGTTCAACCAACTTATGAACTATTAAAGTAAAGTTTCAAGAACTTCAAACACAAGTTCAAACAGTTGAAGAATTATCAATATGAAGTTCAAAGTATTTTCTAGAAAAATAGTAAAACTAACTTTAAGAAAAAGAGATGAAACAGAATGATTCGAGTCCAACAAATTCACAGTGTGTCCTCGAGGAAATTATTCTCCTCAAGTCACGAGGTTATAGAATATATTCTCTCAGAATAAAATGAACCACTTCGACAGAATAACGGTATCTCAAATTCTGTCGAACTACAAACGCACTCAATGACAACAAATTACACTAGAGTTTTTTTTTCAAGAAAGGAGAGTGTTTTTCATCAAAAATTTCATGTCTATACCTGAGGAAAAATTCAAGTATTTATAGCCTTCAAGGTGTTGCTTCATGAAGAGAATCAATGGATCAGAAAGGTGCACCCCTTCATAAAGGTGCAACTCTTTGAAAAAGTCACAACCCTTTGAAAAGATTATAACCATGAAATCCGAAGATGTACATATTCAAATTGCATTCTTTCTCTTGGTGTCTTTCCAGAAAAAAAACACCTATTCATTTTTTATTCACACATCTTAAAAACCCAACATCAATAAATAAGACCGTCTTTCGCTTTGTATTAAAACGAAATCTTGTTGGGTTTCTGTGGTAGATGAAAAAGAAACTCTTTTGACGGAGCTGATTCTTCTTTCAAAGTCAAAAAATTGCTTTTATGGAGGTTAATAAATAGAAAGTCGCATAGTGTTTTATTTTTATTTCACAGTAAAACACAACTAGCAGCGAGTTTGTCCCCACAAAAGCTCCTATATTTAGTGCATATTTGCGACAACCTAAGCTAAATCGCCATAAAATGTTTGTTTAGGTAGCGATTAAGCGGGTTGCCACTAAACTATTACTTCTAGTAACGAGTTTGATAAGTCGTTATAAATACAATACTTTTGTTAAGCTGCTACAAATAAAATGATTCTTGTAGTACTATATGAGTCGTCACATAATGAAAAACCTAATTTGTTGCAGTGCCTCAAGGTTCCAATATCCTGGAACTTCCAATGTATCTGGGACTTCGAACACTCACCCTTGTTTGGGTGTCATCTGGTGTAGCATGCAAAATATCGACATGTATCATACATACTCTCCAAGAAATCCAAAATTCGTATCAAGGTCTCTTGAAGCATGAAATAAGTAATGCATACGTAGCAATGCATTGCAATATGGGTCCAATATTTTTTTTTTTTTCTTTTTTGGTCAATTTATATGATACAAATAAAATTTATAAAATCAATCATATTTTCAATATGTTTTTAGATATTTTAAGCTATTAAATATTATATTTTTTTATGTAATTTTCAAATAATATATTTTACTCTTCTTGTCCATTCCACTTCAAACTATCGTGCAAGATTGCTTTGTTGATAGATTGTACGAAGGTGGAGTCACATCTCAGAAGCAAAACTAAAAGGTCATAATATATATATATATATATATGTATATATATATATTACATTTTACCTTATATGTAAATTTGTCAGGAATTACTTTATATATGAAACCTATTTTTATCTTATTTATCTAATATTAAATATTAAAAGAATGAATTTTAATAATAGTATTAAGTTATTATTAAACATATAAAGACTTTTAAAAGGAATAGAGTTATCACTAAATAATATTGTTAGATTTTGATGATAAATAAAATTTTCTTACGTTAAAAAAGTGCATCTACATGTCTATAAAAGAATTTTACAATGGTGGAAAAGAAAAGAAAAAACTCTTGTTTGTGCTCTTGTTCAATTATATTTCAAAATTTACATACGTTAAAATTATATTAGATTAATAGATAAGAGATTAATGATGTGATTATTTTCTTTATTCTTTATAGATAATCATGTCATAAATTTTATGTTTCTTTTTCAGTTATACAAGGTTTAATAATTTACATATGTTAAAACTACACATGATTAATAAATATGTGATTATTTTCTTTATTTTTTATAGATAGATTGATTCATGTCATAAATTCTAGGGAAAATTTCAGAAATAGCAACTCTGTAGCCTTAATTATAACTTTTATAGGAACAGTTTCATAATTACGAAAAATAGCAAATTGTATTTGTATTTAAGTAAAATGTTGCTATATAAATACATATACAAATATATACATATTACTCATCAATACATATGCACAACTGAAAAATACATATTCTTCTATTACTATGAAGTGGGTAAAATATTACTACTTTTACTATAAGTTGTAATTTTGAAAAAGTGTTGCTATTTATTGTAATTATAGTCTTAAGGATGCTAGTTTTTGTAATTTTTCCTAAATTCTACTGCTCCGATCCGTTTCGTTGCCCCTTGAAGCAAAAAAAAAGGTTAGAATTTTTAGATATTAGTTGTTCAAGATATGTTAATATACTTATCTTTAATTTATGTACATATAGACATATTTTGATCGTTAAATCGTAATGTCTGAAAGTTGATTGTCAATAAAAAATTCAAAATATTACCATCTATTGTTCTATTATTAACAATATTGAAACTTAAAACAAAAAATCAAAAGCTGATGAATATAATTAACGCAAAAGACTACTTGAACAAATTAAAATAATAATTAGAAGAAAAATAGAAGTCGAAGAAATGTATGTCTATAAAAGACGTCACATGTTTGTAGAAATTAAAAAAATACAAACGAAAGGCTAAAAAGGTTAAAGAATGTATGCTAGCGTCTCCAAAAACTTGATCAACAAGCATATTTCAAGTTGGATTCAAAGCTTCATAGACACACTAATTATTGAGGTATAATTTCTACCAATTTAATTCAATGTATAATTTTACCTTTTTTTTTTTGTTTTTCAAAGTTTGATCGATATAATATCTATATATATAGTCCTTAAAAGTGAATAAGAGTCTTCAACTTTTAAGTACTTCTTGATTTTTATTTTTTAAAAAATATATAATCCTAACAACAAAATTATACAAAATATTTTGGGATAAACGTGCAACGCACGTTTTCATAGACCAGTAATAATAATAGCTGCAAAGTTGGCTTTTATATGGGATGGTAATATATTACTTCTTATTAGTCAAATAGTATGTTGTTCATCGATGAAACCATGCAGGTATTATTTTATTATGTATATGTGAAAATATATGAGAAATTAGTTGAACTTCTTGTTGAAAATATTGTTATCTTATTTTAACAACAATAATTACAATAACAAATTCAGTATATTTTCACATAGTGAGATCCGGAGAGGGTAAAATATATGCAGTCCATACCACTATCTCCAAAGAAATAGAGAGGTTGTTTCCGATAAATCTCCGGCTCAAGATAAAACGAAAGTAAACAAAGTCTTCATAAAACATGGAACAAGATGAAATAACAGAGATATAAGACCCACAAAGAAATACTATAAACTATCAAATCAAAGGCACACACTCCTCCCCAACCCGCCTAACTTGAAGCTCCAACCCCTATGTACAAAGCCCTAAAATTACTAGCCAAGCTACACCAAAGTACCCCAAAACTACTGACTACGACTCATCCACGCGCACTAGCCCTCTATCCTAATAAACGTCTTGCATACCTTCCTATTAGAGTCATGTCCTCATTAAGTTGTAACTACTCCATGTCACTTCTAATCACCTCTCTCTAATATTTCTTCGGCCTACTCCTATCCCGTCTGAAACCATTCAGGATCAACCCTCATACCTACGAACTGGGGTATCAGTGTCTCTCCTCATCACATGCCCAAACATATTTTAAAATGTTGAAAATATGAGAGAAGTGTTTTATAAAAGTTATTTTTCTTATCTTGAAATATTTAAAAATATGGGGTATCTTATAAGTTCGTGCTACTTAATTTTGAAAAGGATCAATATAATATTTTCGATGGTATTTTTATGCTAATTAAAGTGTCGCATATAAATTGTGTTTATTAAAATTAATGTAACTGACGTTGTTGCTTCTTTTCTTAGTGCATTATAATGCATCAATGATAAAGTGCTAGTAAATGAATATTTGTTGTAATAAAAGAGTATAAATAATAATTTAGAGGTGGTAATGAGTTGATCCTGATGGCGTGAAATAACATGAAATCATATAAATAGACCATATTTAGTAGATTATTATGAAATTCGACTTTGTAGTTTGAAGTTGCCTGATAACGAGGTTAAGATAAATTTTTAATGAGACTCATGACTTTGTTATATATATATATATATATATATATATATATATATATATATATATACTGTGATTGCAAAGCAGCATTAATTGTAGTGAAAAATAATTTTTTAATGGCAAAGCTGATACATATGTTTGTAAAATAAAGTGATAAATACTTGTAAAGAGATGGAATGGTATCCATAAATTATGTGATTCAGAAGTCAATTTGTCCAATTCACTAACTAGAATTTTGAAAAAAGTATTTATAAATTGTAATACCCCATATTTTTCTAGCTCAGTTTAGCTTTCAATACATAAGAATTTCTACATAAAATTTTTGAAATACTTTTTCAGTTTAAGACTTACCAAAGTGTAGGAAATTCAGTTAGCTTTCCAACGATATAAATTTCTCCCAAATCCAATATCCGGGTGAGAAGTTATGGCCCTTTTAGTAAGACAGTATGTCAAATTAAGTATCATCGCGTCGCGGAGACCGGCCAAATGACATTCATCAGTTTTTAGTGAGACACCGTGATTCCAGCATGTCGCAATGAATTTTCAAGTCTCATTTTTTATTTTTCAGTGAGGCACCGCAATAGCGTCGCGTCGCGCTAAGGTGCCATTTCAGAATTGTCAATTTTCAGTAGTCCGACGCGCTTCCACCGCGTCGTGCCAAAACTCATTTTCACAATTGTCCATTTTTAAAACAGTTTCAGCCAACTTCCAATGTCTTACCGCGATGCCACCGCGTCACGGTGAAGGACAAAATCAAAATTTTTAGTGATGGAAATTTAATTCTTTTTAGGGGTAATTTGATCTTTCTTTCATGGTCCTAATCGGTCTAAACACGTTAATTAACTCCTAATAACCTAATTAGATCATTATTTACTCAATTTCTCTCAAATCAAGAACCCTAGCCTCTAAAAATCAAGAGCAATTCTCAAGAAATTCACCAAGAAATTTCAAGAACTCATCTTCTCAGGTATATTAGATGTTCATTCATGGGTCTTTACCACCCATGGAGCCCAAGAATCCTTTTTCAAAATACAAGATTGAGATTTCATGATTTACATGTTTGAATTGGATTGTGTTCATGTATGTATTGATGTTTGATTTGATGGTTGATTTTCAATAATTACAAGTTTCATGAGAATTAAATATCATGTATGTAGATTTATGTGATTTCATGTTAAAACCCTTGAATTTGCAAGTTGGAATTGTAGTGATGATGCTTATATATTGTTCGTTATTATGTGCATAACTTATGCTCCCCAAGTGTTTGATAAAATGCGTATGTGAACTGAATAGTGAAATCATGACATGTTAGTATGTGATCCCCTCATGTAGAAGTTCATGCCTTACAAGTGTTTGACAAAATGCTTCAATGAATGAATTGTGAACAAGTGTCTATTACTATGCTTTCAAGATTGTGTTATGGTTACTGTTGATGCTATCGAATCTTGGTGATATTCAATACCTAAAAAATCTAGTTGTTTACTCAGATTATAGTAGTTATAGAATAGACTCAGTAGTGTCATCACAATAGTATTCAGTCAGTCTACACAATCAGCGTGAGTTCAGTTAAACTCAACCCAGTCTAGAAATTCAGTTCCAGTGTCCTTTCAGTTAAGAGTAGGATTCAGCACCAAGTAAATCCATAGATGGCGACTCACCTGCCAGTTGAGGGTGTGACCTTTAGTAGCAATCTCTGCATTTCAAAACTACGTAGCTAGCGTAGGTTGAGATATCAATCTGCCAGTTGAGGGTTGATAAGGTGTTTACTTGTCTGTTGAGGGTAATACCATTCTCGTTAGGGCACCTGCCAGATGAGGTTGACTCTTCAGCTTGTCTTTACCCGTGGCACGGTACTGATACCCTTCCAACTGGGGTTACAGGTTGGACTCCAATTAGTTCAGAGGGGGGCATGTCAGTTAGATGATTACCTCCCACAGTTTTAGTTTCAGTCTCAGCATAGAACTTAATTCAGTTCTACAGAATCAGAACTGTCAGAAACAGTCGCCCAATTATCAGTAATCTCAGATATCAGTTACTCAGTTATCAGAACTCAGTACTCAATTTCAGTATAAATCTCAGACACAGTATATGTGTATATGCACAGTATTGCATAATCAGTGTTTACAGTAGCTTCAGTTATCCATGTACTCTTATTCAATTATATTCATATCACTCAGTTAATTATTATTCATACATATGAACCTAGAACTATAATATTCAAACAATCACAAATCTTGAACTGATATAAACCAATATATTATGTCAATGTGAATGTCAATACATAAAGTTGCTTCACATCAAATCTACGTCTGAACCAATGTGATTTCTAAAGGTGTACTTCAACTATAAGAGAAGTTTAATCCTACAATTCTTGAAAGCATAAGAAATAGATCTTTTTCCAATGTTTGTGCATTGCATGTACCACAATGTCATCAATTTTCTGCAGGTCCATCCTACAAAAACAGACAAACATAATTACATTTTGATATAAAGGAAACACAAAATATGTTAGTGAAGTATAGAATGATCAAGAACCAAAGAAAAATAAGATTTGGCTAAATGATACTATTCTCATGAGCTTAAGATCATCACATGAGAGAAGAAAAACAAGGATCCAATCACTCTACGAATTTTTGAAATGTAATTTTAAGAAAATCATACTTAGTTGAATTACTTCACCAATAAGATTAACCTAGGATTATCTAGGCAATAAAACTAGCTCTAGCCAACCATATAATTATATGGACCTTAGGCATCACAAATAATTTAAAATTTTAAATATTGTGGTATCTCCTAAATTCTATAGAATGCAGAAATTTAATAATTGAGAACAGTAAAGTGTTATTCAATCTTTCAAGAAAATAAATTTTAAGGTTTATATAATTCAATACGAGGCTTACGCTCAATTATGATAGTGCTTGGGGCTAAGAAGGCTCAGAGGTGTCAATACTGATTTCAAAAAAATTGTACAGTTAGTTTGTTTGTTGGTAGTGTTGTTGTTTGTTGGTAGTGTTGCTTGGGGTCTAGATGGTTAACTCATGCCTTCTTACTAGGTAGAAGGAGACCACTAAATGCGCTTTAATTTGTATTCATTTTGCTAGTAATGATAATATTTCACAGCAGCTGTCTAATAAAACTATGATGACGACTCATACAATAGAGTAAAGAACATGAAGTTCATAAACTTACCAATGGAAGACTGGTCATTCAACTCAATTAATGTCTCCCTTCTTAATTAAGTAGCTTGCATCTTCTTGACAATTTTGTTTGGTCAGGTTACTCTGCTTTCTTGACTATGTATTGAAGTCACTTCATAATTCATCTCTAGCAAGTATGATTGTATTGTGCTGATCTCAAGTTGATGTGATTGCATTAGGTAGAAAATACTGAAATCTTGTCAGTATTTAGATCTTAGGCATATAGTCAAAACAACTCAAATGTGATTATTAGAGATTTGAAATGTTCTAAACATTAAATTTTGAGATTCTTTAAATCATTTTTCATTTCTTTATTTGACTTCACCTAGTTTCATCTCAAAAATATTTACTCAACACTTGCAACTTATCCGGTTATTTATTTAGACAATGAAAATGTGAGGCAGGGTCAAAACTAGTAGTTAGAATTTATTCATATTCTAGTTTAGTTTCTCCACAGTGTGACCTCATTGCACGTCTTGTTGTTTAGTCAATAGATATAGAATGTTACTTGTTATTTT